>NW_009951917.1:322696-323472 GCF_000747805.2 Chaetura pelagica | reverse complement strand
CAGGATATTTTAATAAATAACTCATAAAAAGCACAGTAAGCCTTCTGAGAAAAGCACAGTGTGTTTTCTAATAGAACTAAATAGCTTGATTTCTGAATGTTTTATATTTGCAACTGAGGCCCTATAAGCAATGCTGTTTATTGTCAGTAAGTGATGTACTTATGATCAAAGAATAAAAAATTTACATACATTTTCCTTGTGGATAACTGTCATTAAAAAGAATGGATGTTTGCAGAGTGTATTATTTTAATGTGGTTATGCTCAAGGTCTGACACATGTATACACTACATTTGTCTCCTCTTTTTGTTTTGTTTTCTTTTTGAAATACATTGTTTTAAGAATATACAAAGATATTTGGCATAAAATTTCAGAGATTCAGTAGTAAAGACTTGTCATGCTTCCTGGACCTCCATTCTGGCCATCCTGGCCAGAAAGTCTTCAAAAGCCAACAGTGTCAGACATAGGCTGAAGGGCTCCAGCCTGCCCTCCTTTTGTTTCATCAGCACTAGAAAACAGAAAAAACAAATAAACCTCTCTTATTGAAGTGTTGAATGAATCACAGCGTGATCCAGAATCCAGTGATGCTACCTGACCTGTCAATGCACTGTCTTGCAAGTGCAGAGCATGTTAAACATAAATCTGGTTCTAGTGCACATTTTTGTACATATTCATGTCCAAAACAGCAGCAGCACAAGCTGCAACCTGCACTGTGATTACCAAGAGTTCTAGCTGCTCTGTGTTTCTGTCATACAACTAAAAGGAGAAGTACACTCTTT
>NW_009951917.1:302750-322651 GCF_000747805.2 Chaetura pelagica | reverse complement strand
TCTTTCAACAGAAAACAACACATTCTGTGCCAGACCTTGTGAAGGAGTGCTAGCCTGGCTGCAGAAAAACCTCCTGGAGAATTTTCCCTTCTTCCATGGCTGCTCCAGGCTGGCAAAGGGACAGAGCATTGCTGGGTAATGCAGACCTCCTCTCTCCTGAAAGATCTCCATGCTGCAGGGCAGCCTCTGACACTGTCATCACAGCTGATGCATTAGAGAGCTGCTGATCAGGCAGAAAAGTGTTTGAGAGAGCTTCTAGCCTTAATGTTAACTGTATGAGCCCTCAGGAGAGACATCCAAGAGGGTCATGGAAGCAGTAGCTGGTGATACATTAGATTTCCATGGCCTACATTTATCTTTCATATCTTCTCTGTTCCAAGTATTGCCAGGGATAGTAAAAAACAGTAATCAGGACAGCCCCCCATAATATTAAAGAGAAATTTCAGATCAGTTTTGAGAATGGTTTAGGACATCTTTCAAGCCCATTCTGAATGCACAGGTAAAACATTATTCAACAGTAGCAGGATTAAGGAATCCCACATCCACTCAGTTTCACTTCACCAGTCTCCAATATCCTCTGTGTTCAATGCCTGTAGCCCAATAAATATGATTTTTTTACATTATTAGTAACATTATTATTGTATTGGACAGGGTTTCAAGACTTCTCTGTGTTATATGCCTAGCCATGATGGCAGCTGTCTCACAAGCAGATGAGCATGGCCTCAGTCTGATGACTGAACCATCCATGACTGTACAGTAAGAGGAAGTGTGGCAGACTGCAGAGGTCCCAGTCTTTTGGCACAGACCACACCAGGAAATTCCTGGCCACTACAGCACACAGGCCTAGCCTTGGTGGAGTAAAGACAGTTTTAGAGACAGCAAAGAAAACAGAAAAAAAGAATAGCTGGGAACCAGTGGAGGAAAAAAAGAGCATGTGGGCAAACTCTGCTGAAAAAAACCCAACCTATAAAAATAAACTCAGGTACACCAAATGCTGAGAGGGAAGATGGCATCATCAATGTCTTCCTCCTCACAACTGAGAGGAGGAAAACCCCATCATTACCATCACACCCTTCCCAGCAAAAACCCAGGACATTGACAACTGTCTTTACCAGCCACCTCCCCCCAGAGGGCAGCTGAGAGCTGTGGCACTTAGGAAAGCATCTGAAGGGTAAGTGTTGCAGCAGGGAGATGGGCAGGACTGGGAAGGGTTTCTCTATTTAGCCCAAACTGCATTATTGAGGCTTTTCAGTATTAATTCATGCCATGGGTATTCTGACTGGCACAAATGCACTCCAGATATAACACTATCATTCTAAGTTATTGCAGATTCTTCAAAAAACACATACATCCCAAACTCATGACATTTTCTCAGGTACTTCCTTTTTCTTTTTAAAATTAATTAAGTTCTGGTGCTTAATGGTGTTTTTTCTTTATTTATTGCCTTCCTCATAAGCATACTGAAGAAATAAGCAATAAAGCTTGAATCAATACCATAATTATATAATAGGTTTCCAAAGGAAGTAAATTCATATATATTGTTTCATACTCCTGTTGTTTGCACTGAACTTGACTTGCCCTCTATTTATTTTATTTAAAAAATAAACAAATAATTTCAGAAGTTCCTTACCATTTATCGACATTTCTAGCAATGTTTTCATTTTATGCCAATTTATCTGTTCTTTGGGACCAAAATATATACTCCTTCTGAACTTAAATACGAGTTACCTGTGTTTTGGACCCCATAATATCTAAATTCTAAGTAAATGACATTTCATCTTCATTTATCATTTTCTGACTGCACTGTGACCTATTCAAAGGCATCATGTAAATGTTATTTAGTGCACTGTTATGGATCATTCATGGACTTACAGACTGCTAAGAGGATTGTAAAACATGTACATATCATTGCCAACAATTAATGACTATCTTAAACACTAGCTTAACATTTTCTTGTCCCATGAGTTAAGCAACAATATAAATTCGGTTCCCATTGATCCAGGAACTGCTAAAACCAACATAAAATGTATAATTAGAAAACAGGCTTGCTCAGCATTGTCCTGGTGATTATGAACAGAAAATAATGTCCTGCAGGAACTAGAAATGGTGTAAGCTGTGCAATGGTTCACACTGGGGCACACTGGAGAGAGGCACTAGAAATAACCGAGAAGGGCCATTTCCAGAGTCCTCTGTGTGTCTCTGCTCTTTCAAATCTACGGACAAGAAGCACTTTGGTCCTATTTGCAGCACAGCTAAGTGTGCATGCCTTTCATACTAACTGCAAAGCAACATGAATCCATCAAGGGAATGTCTGGTCACTGAAATTGGCCAAATTTTCCTTTACCCTTCTCATATCAATATTATTACCCTTTTATAAGATGCTAGGTATTTTCTCTTCCTCATCAATGACCATTCTCATGTCTTTATTATCTATGTGCCAGCACATATCCATTTACTTGGAGGTCTTACTCTAAGCCTTCAGGTTCCTCTTGTTGGTTATTTTCTGGGGACACTTTGGCTATTTTTTTAACTTGCAAGTGTCACTTGTTTATTCCTGGCATTTTTCATTCACAACTGAATATAGCACTGGATGTGTCCTCAGAAAGTACCTCAGCATTCTGTGATGCATTGCTTTTATGGAGCAAATCCAAGGTTGCCATTTGACAGCCAGCTTTTCATTAGACAGAAGCTCAAAATGCTTGAAAGCTAACCCACACAATATTCTGAAATTAAAAAATTATGAGGACTGGCCCTTTGGTCCACCCTGCAGATAAAGACAATCACAGGAGCAGAATTACTGGTGACTCCAGCTCAAACTGCCTTGAACCTGGAGTGCTTACCTCAACTTTTCTTCCATGGACATTAGGATAGAAAAATCAGGTTCAGCTTCTCTTGTTCTGTGATGTTTACTTGCTGAGCCTATAAGTGCTGACATAGAAGAAAATGAATATAATTATGTATAGATTTCAGCATATCTCAGAGGTTTTATTTATGTATACTTCATGTGTCAATACAGTTTGAGAATTATTTCAATACTCTTCTTTCATGTTATCTAAATTGAGATATATCTCTATGGAAGAAGTACACTTGGGAAAGCTGGACGTAGTGTGGATACTTGTTATGTTAATGTCCATTGCTGTAATTAATGCTATGACTGTTAAGACATAATTTTGACTATATTACAAAAAGGGTAACCAAGCAGAGGGGGGAAAAAAAAAATAATAAAAAAAAATAAAAGAGGGAGCTTTTACACCCATTTAGCTATTTCATGCTATATGCTTGGTAGCAAGTTGAGACATTTTATTATGTCTTGAAATTTTAAATTTTACAGTGACAGCACAAATTTGACATAAAATAACACCTGAAATATTTTCCAAAAATGGTCTAAGCACCATTTATTATAATATAATAATACAAGTTAGAGAATATATGTTTTAAAAGTAGTTCATTATAAAGCACTTTATTGCATTCTGGTGTTGTCAGGGATACCAGTATTTATGATAAATGCCTCCCATAAGCTAGCCCTGATGTTGCTGTAAGAGGAAATAATCACAGAGACTGAGCTATATTTATGTAATTTGCTCCTATGATAAACAGAATGTCGCTTTAAGCCTCAGAAGCTTTGTAATCACACCACCTACACAAGAATGCAACTAATTTTGATGCCTTCCTTGCTTTCACAGAGCTCTGAATTCTATCTGGGAAGGAGAATGCTATGTCATGAATAAAAATTGGTGTCTGATTCTGGGTACAACATACCTACTGCTGACAAGTATTAAGGCTTCCATCTACCATTGAAAAGGTGGCACTGATGACCAAAATTCTGCTTTCTGCATCCTCACAAATTACTTGTTAGAAGTCTGAAAGTCTGAAAAATATTTCCTTCCTCATCAGCCAAGTTCACCAATGTGAAACAAGAACTATCATCAAAACTTCTGAAATATTAAATATTGGGAATTTCCAAATGCTCTTGTTTGGAGAATTGACAGTAATTCTGACTGTAGCTGCATCAATTTACACTGAATATGGTGCAGCTTGACTGACAGATCCCAAAAACCTGTGGAGGAGCATATAAGTCATAAAACAGCCCAAGGAGCCAAAGGGAAATTTCCCCACAGGGTCAAACCTGACTCGCAGTAAGTTGAAGGACAAGTTAATTCTGAAAGATGAGCACTGCTGAGATTGCAGTTACATCCACAGATTTAACAAAAGAGGAAGTTCTACATGCTTTTTCTGCGCTCAGATACTCCTCATCTCTTCTCTGCATTACATCTGCACCTATGTTAGCACAGCTGTGTGCTCAGCAGGGCAAGGAACTGATTTACTGAAAAATAGCCTGGAAAATTTGAATGGTGAATGTGATTGTCTTTAATTATAAAATCATAGAGCCACCTGGGTTGGAAGTTTCCTCAAAAAAACATCTGGTCCAACTTTCTGTAGGAAAGGGAGCTTAGATAAGATAATCTAGCAACCTGTACAATTGCATCTTGAAAACCTCCAGCAGTGGAGGCTCTACCACATGACTGGGGAGGTTGTTTGACTGTACAGTTGTTCTTACTGTAAAAAGTTCTTACTTATGCTGAGATGAAAACCCTCCCAGGACAACTTGTACCAATTGCTCGTTGTCTTTTCCATGTGACTTCTTATAAGGCGAGAGTCTCTCTCCTCCTTGTAGCTCGCCTATCCATACTGGAATACTGTTATATGCTCCTCCTTGAGCCTTCTCCAGGGAGAAAAGACCTGACTCCTTCAGTCTTCCATAACAGTTCATGTTCTGCAACATGAATTTAATATATTGTGGTAACTGTTCTTCCATTACTAAGAGTCCTTTTAGACTCATAAACTTGTTTGTAGATCCAGTTTTCCTTCTCTCTTAAAGGAACTGATTACAGGACATCTGGGTATTAGTTTCTCTTGAACAAAGACAGAAGCCTCTTCTTCACTGGGCTGACTCAGTGTGGAAAGGATCTTGTCTAAAAATTCCATAATGTCAGAAGACCTCCATTATTTTCTTTACTTGTACCAATCTGAGAATACAAATCTGCTGCAATGTTTGGTTATTGTGCTTACAAAGATTTCTTCTTCAATACTGAAATCTGAGTGTAATTTATATTAGACCTATGAAAACACTTTAAAGAGAAAAGCATTTTAAACTATATGTCTTCTGTACTCTCAACTTAATTGTTTTCTTACAAAAATTCCAGGGATGTCACCCTTTTCTAAAATAAAAACAAAAACACAAAAAGATTATCTGTTCTCTCTCTACACAAAGATCTAGAAACCTTCTCTGTTTCAGAAGTAAATCATTGTTACATCTTTCTTCATAGATTTTTTAAAAATTGAAATGAAAATATAGTTAGGAAGTAATGTGGGGGACCAAATTTTTGGAATGCGATTGTAAAAATTCTCATCTACTCAACCCAGTGCAAAATTTTATATCCCAGTTAGTGAGTTTGGCAGAGCTTCCCAAGAGATGATCTACTTCTTAGTGTTAGTCATGGTTTTAAATCCTGAAAGGGAACCCCATTTGTGATATTACAAAAAATATAAATCCTTCCATGACAATGTATTATATAAGGGTAGAAGAAGAGGCAGTATAATTCTATTTTCTGCATAAATTATAACAGTGAAGGTCAACACTGAAGACTAGCCTCATGAACTTCAACACTACTGAGCCAAAACTGGAGTACTTGGTTGCCATGTCATGAAAAACAGAAACTTCTATACATGGCGTTGACCATTCCATTTAAATAAGACTCTGAAGGTCACACTCCTCCTCAATATATATTATAAATATAAGTGAAAACTGACAGATCAATATAATTTTTGACAAAAGAGGAGGATCCATTTTTGCTTGAAGGCAAAGGACATGACCTAAATATTTTACACCAAAAAAAAACTCTCAGCTTGAGCTCACCACTTGAAGAGAGTCACGTCAACTTTTATTATGTTGGTCACAAAACCCCTTGCCATTGTTTTGAAATCAATATTCTTGGTCTGAGCAGGGAGGTAAGGGACATATTATTCAAAGTAATTATAAAGCCACCATTTAAAATGTACACTTTACAAAACAGTCCTTTATATTTTTTTTTCTTTTTAACTCATCTAAACAGAAATATTGTGATCAAATGGGGAAAAAATGCTCTATAATTTGCACACTATATGCTAATTATGGTGTCTAGTCATTAATAATTTGATTAGAGGCACACTATAATTTTCATTGGCAATACTAAAATGACATAGCACAAACTTTGGAAGACACTTTGGAACCAGGATGTGAAAGTCCTCCAGCAACCAGCAAGCCAGGTTTTGATTTCAGTGATGCTGTAGTGATTTGTACCAGCTGAGTTTCTAGCTCATTGTCTTTTGTACTCTAGTTGTGTCTGCAATTTCCATTTTAATTAATTCAATCTTAGAGTTTCCTCAGTATGCCTTTCTACAACATTCAGCTGCTAATCAGAATTAATGCCATGTTATCACTTTCTCCACTGGATTTTTGAGACTCTTGTGTAGTTCTAATAAAGCTATGTTTAAATATCCATCCCAGACCTTTCAGCAACCCTCTTTCTTTAAACGAAGATTCCTACAATACTGAACAAACAACAATCACTGTTTTGAAAATCCATCATTAAACATAGATATGCCTTGTATAGGTTTGATGATGATTGTTATCCCATCCCTTCTGATGTAGGAGAATTCCAGTAATTTGCATATTTCTTACATCTTTTAAAATAGAAAAAAATATATTAATATTGTTCCATTTCATCAAAACTGTAAGGTCAATAGGGATAGTAAATAGCTGTAAGTTTCTTATTCTGATGAAAATATCAAACAGAAACACTAGCTTGAAATTCTTGAAATTTATTACTAAATTGCATCAGAAGAGAGACATTATAGAATCATAGAATGTCTTGGGCTAGAAGGAACTTATGAAGGTCATATAGACCGACCCCTCTACAATAAGCAGGGACATCTCACACTAGAACAAATTGCTCAGAGCCCCACCAAGCCTGACCTTGAATGTCTCCATGGATGGGGCCCCCACCACCTCTCTAGGAAACCTGTTCCAGTGATCTACCACCCTCATATTAAAGAACTTCTTCCTAATGTCCAACCTAAATCCACCCTTCTCTAGCTTGAAGCCATTACCCTCTGTCCTGTCATTACATGCCCATGTGAACAGGTCTACCCAGCCTTCTTACAGGCTCCTTTCAGGTATTGGAAGGTCACTATAAGGTGTCCCTGAAGTCTTCTCCTCTTCAGGCTGAACAACCTTACCTCCCTCAGCCTGTCTTCATCAAAGAGTTGCTCCAGCCCTTTGATCATTTTCATTGCCTTCCTCTGGACACACTTCAACAGGTTCTCCTTGTGTTGGAAGCTCCAGAGCTGGACACACTATTCCAGGTGAGGTCTCACCAGGGCAGAATAGAGGGGCAGAATGACCTCTCTCACCCTGCTGGCCACACTTCTTTAGATGGTGCCAAGGATGTGGTTGGCCTTCTGGTCTGCAATTACACTTACATGGCTCACATCCAGCTTTTGATCCACTAGTACCCCCAGGTCTTTTTCCACAGGGCTGCTCTCTAGTATGTCTTCCCCCAGTCTGTATTCATATCTCTCATTGCTCCTGGCCAGGATCCTCATGAGGTTCACCTGGGCCCACTTCTCCAGTTTGTCCCACTCCCCCTGGACGGTATCCCATCCCTCTGCCTTACCGACAACACCACCCAGCTTGGTGTCATCAGCAAACTTGTTGAGGGTGCTCTCAATGCCATTGTCAATATCTTTAATAAAGATATAACACTCATCCCAGTATGGACCCCTGAAAGACACCACCACTGTTTTCCACCTGCACGTCAAGCTGTTAACCACTGCCCTTTGGATGCAACCAACTGTCCACCCATCAAACCCATATCTCTCCAGCTTTGAGAGAAGGGTGTTGTGGGGGACCGTGTCAAAGGTCTTGCAGAATTCCAGACAGATGACATCTGTAGGTCAGAAAAGGTTTAAAATACAGAGCCATTGCTACAAGACTAGGGGCATTCACGTGCACACAGCTCTGCATTTTGTACTTAAGGTCAAGTCTCCAAGACATACCCATTTAGCAGCCTTGCAACTCAGACACGCGCTTCAGATTTGTGTGCTCTTTAGCAATTTTGTAAAACTGAGCCTGACAGCCTGCAGATCACGGTTGCAGCTCTTCAGGGCATTTCAGTACATGTACAATGCACAGCATGTGAATAAATCCACTGAAACATACAGAAGTGTTGACACCCCTGAATTTACAGACCTTCTGTAGGCTGAACTGGGCCTCTCAAATTACCCATCTTGTCTGGTTTTGCCATTCCCTTTCTTTTATAGAGAAAAGGCAAAGGAAAATATGTCTTTTAGATGGAGTATTGTGATGGACATGCGCAGCTTTCTAATCAGCCAGGATTCTCTCCAGCACATCCTTAGGTGCTCAGGAAACAGGGACAGTAGTTTTGTCTGGTTCATGTACTAAAGTTGTATCTCTTCTGTGGCACTGTGCAAGGTTTTCTGACTGCAGAGACTATTCCTGGCATTGTACCCCATATGCCAGAACTTATTTTTGAAATAAAATAAATTATAATTCACTTTTGGTAATTAAAAAAACCCAACAACAACAACAAAAAAAATGCAAAACAAAACAAAAACTTTTCAGAAAAAAATGTTCCTTTGGGCAATTATGCTTAAATGATTGTGACAGGTAGAAGCTGATGAATGAGTTGCCAGATGTGAGTTAGGTGATGGTGTGTATCCTATTTAACTAATAAATGATAATTTATAAAACTGAAGGACATTTGAATTCTATTGGTCCAGTGGCAGTTAGCAGAATTTTTTGCTTTTATTTACACAATGCTCAAGGAACTATCTCTGAAATTAAAGAGGAGAAAGTACTAATGAGAATGAGACACTTGGTCTCAGATGCTGTAAAGATCTTATGGCAACTCTTGCCAGAGTTGGAAACTCCCAACTGTCCTCATATGGCTGAAGCCAAGTTCATTTTAATTAAGGACAGTTTTACAGCTTTTTATAAAATTCGCCCCTTCCCACTGATATTCCCTCAGATATTTTGCTGTTTTGGACATGAATGTAACGCATTTTAAAAAACAGGAGTGGTTCTGGGAGTAGTGATGGAGGAAGTCTCATGCTGCCCATACACTACCATCTTGAAAACAAGTTTGTCTCCTGAAAAATGTCACCATCCCACAGAAACTGTTGAGACATTTTAGGGATAAAGGTACACAGCACAGGCAGTTTTCTTATGTTTGTATCTCACGCATCAATGATGGTCCTCAAAAGGCTAAAACAATGATGAAAGCATCACAGACAGCAGCATAATAACCTTGCAGACATCTATGTGTCCAGTCAGTGGAAAGCTCGTCAATAAAACCCATGAAGTCTAGACAAACAGTGAGAACAGGCTGGATTAATTTCTTCCAGTGGATTGTCATCACTGACAAAGCATCGACCTCAGATGGTCCAGCCCCTCACAAGAGGTATATTTGTTACAGATGTTTGAAGCCAACTGTGAAAAATAGCTCCTGGAGAGATTTACATGGTAAAGTCTTCCTTTGTGGTAAAGTCCAAGTGGCAAATGGGGTAGGTAATTTTTAGCCTACTTTAGTCACCTCAACATTCTGCCATGAATACCTGCCTGTGCCACATTTCTCAGAAGCAAAACAAATAGCTCTCTCATGCCTGCAGTCACTCAAAGCAGTATTGCATCAAAAGGGAATGTTCTCTGTCTCTACTGACTTCAAAGATCTCATTCCCCAACCTTGCTAAAGTAGTACCTCATGCTGGATTGCAGTTCTATGGTCTATGACATCATGATGGTTACTAGTGATGGAAGAAGATCCTACATTCATAATGCTCAGTGGACTTCTGAGTAAGCTATTTATAAAAATGTTGACACATCAGTTGCTGTTCAGGCAGATTTCTTGGAATGTTCCATGACTTTTGCTCTCCATATCTCAATTCAATCTTTTGAATTCCACAGGAAAAAAAAAAAAAAAAAAAAAAAAAGTTTTCTTGTGCTTCTTCTGATCTAGAGGTAAATTCTTCTCATTTACACTGATGCAAATTCAGAATAATGGCACCAGCTTCACTTTATTTCTTGTGTTTAAGGCAAAGGTTCTATAAAATGGTATTAAAATGGTATTATAAACAAAACCAAAATGTTTTATTTGTTTATGTGCATGTGTAATCACTTTACCTTTAAAAAATTACGGAGAAGTGCTCTGGTGGTATTAAAGTGACGTGTGCACAGGAGATGAGCTAGAAAAGCTGAAAAATCATGTGTAAAAGTAGATTTGTCTGAGCACAAAATATGAAATATTAAAGAAAATAATTAATGTCAGAACACTTACGATTTGCAATCCATTACAGTCAAGAGAAAGACACATAAAATAGATTAAATGCTCTATATATCAAACAGCCCAGAAAAAGGGAGGATGTGTGCATGTATTCTGTGGCCTGAAGCTGAGGGAAGGAAAAATCTTTAAATTTGCAATATAGAAGGGGACACTGACAAAACACTGGGTCTTCATCTGGCACAGACACCCACACTGAACAAAGACAAGGAAGGTTTGGTCTTAAAATCTAATGAGAAAATAAAAATGAGTTGCAAGATGAGCAGAAAGATTTTGCCAACTCTCTACAAGAGAGAAGTTAAATAAATTAATAAATTGGAAGCTAAATAAAATGAAAATCTAAAAGGTTAGCTCACGTTGTTCACTGTACTCCACAGCTACTCACAGATGCTTGCTTGCTTGTTCAAGCAGTTTTCTGTAGGAGCTATGCCTTCAGCCAGCAGGACCTTAGAAACTTAAAGATGTCTACCATGTTTTCTCTCTACCTGTCTCACCCACAAAACTGAGGAGAGCAGCCAGCAGAAAGTTAAGGCGATATAGGAAAGAGATCCTTTTGAAACAGTTGCAAACTCTCTGCAGGGTGTTTACAAATGTTCTTTGGACTCTGCCTTGCACCAGAAGGAAACAGGACACTGTGATGTAAGGGCTTGTTTGGGACAATTTGTGATTAGTTTTCCTCAAGCAGAGAATAATTGTCAGTCTTTTGCTCCCCAGACCTCTTTCACTGTAAGAGCTGGAGTTATTAAAACAGATTAGGGATCCTAGAAGAAGGAATACAGTTAACGAAATGACTTGCAAGATGTAAAAAGCAGCTAACGGGAAGAGAATCTCCTTGAGTGATGAACAGAACATTATGTAACCTTCAGCAGATCAATTAAAGATTCAGTGTTAGGAAATATTTACTAGGAGTCATAAAGGGCTCAGAGAGATTTTCATGGGAGAGTGTGGAATCTCCATTGGTCCAAGGTGTGACTTCTCCACAGTGAGAAAATGATAGCTGGCTGTTCACTGTTAGTCAGCAACAACTCCTAGCTCACTTTTCTCTAGTTCCTCCTCTACTCTTTCCTAATCCACCTAATTCTAATGTCCAAATCTACTAATTCCTCATACATTCAACACTGAAGTTTGGAGCACTGCTGCCACCCTCTAGGTTGAACATACATCAGACAGACAAAATTGTCAATGGGTTTAGATGTATCTCACATAAGATGAAGTGTCTCACAGTTAAAATGAGTGCCTGCATCTAGGCATCTAGGGAAGGTGAAGGGGAAGGGAAAGGGAAAGGGAAAGGAGAGGGGGAAAGAAAGGGGGAAGAGGAGTGTATTAGTGGGCATTGACCACCTCCTTAGGAAGCCTTTTCCAGGGCTCAACCACCATTTCCAATCTGAACCTCCTCTGATGCAGTTTTGACCTGTTATCACATGTCCTGTCACTGGACCCCAAGGAGAAAAGCTCAGCACCTCATTCTCCACATTCCCTCCTCAGGAAGCCACAGAGAGCCCTCAGCCTCCTTCTCTTCAAACTAAACAAGACCAAAGTCCTGACCCGCTCCTCACAGGACATGTATTCTAGCTCTATAACCAGATGTGTTTCCCTCCTCTGGATATGCTCAAGGACCTGAACATCCTTCTTAATTTGTGGGTCCCAGAACTGGACACAGTGCTCAAGGTGAGGCCATACCAATCCTGAATACAGCAGGGGAATCACCTCTTTGGACCAGCTGCTTGGCTGTGTTTTATGCGCCCCAGGATAAGCTTTGCCCCTCACACCTCACCCACACTGAACCTGCTCTCGACCAGCACCCCCAGATCCCTTTCTGTGGGGCTGATTTCCAGCCTCTCCTCTCCTACTTTATACTTGTGCCTGGAATTACTCCATCCCAGGTGCACAATCCAGCATTTCAACTAGTTAAAAATTGTAATGTGTGCCTATCTGTAGGTACAACTGTGCCAAGGCACCTACCTGGTTGATCCTGTCACTGAGGTGACAATTTGTCCTTCTGGTTCAGCTTTGGAGCTAACTTGTCGCTATGGATTTGCCTGTGATTAGTGGACCCTTTGCTGTTCTCAGGAGATTTAATCTGCTCTCCTTGTCTGCTGTGGGATTGCATCCTAGTTGTTGAGGAGACAACTGCTCTGCCTGCTTAATGCTCACCTGAGGCTCACAGAGACATGGATGTTTCATAATTTTATGTGACATGAGATTGTGTTAGACATGAGAGACTGGAGGTCTTTCTAGAAGCAGTACTGGTCTGTGTCACTATCAAAGGCTGTTGTATCTACCCTGCTGCCCAACCACTCCTGCTAAGTCTCATTTCAGAACCTTGCAGACATTTTAATGCCTCCAACTAAAATGTTTCCTTTCAGGGGGAAGAATTTTTTATACTGCCAGGGTGCAGAAAATAGAGGAGAACACCTTGGGTTTTATCCTGAATCTCCCGTTGCTGAATGCTGCCCAGGATCAACTACAGAAAGTGAATAACCAGTGCCTCAGATTGTGCTGAACTTTTGCTGCATTCACATCACTTTTTTAAAAGTTATCAGTGCAGCAGATCCAGATTATTCTACTCATATGAGTATGCAGGGGATATGACATTAGGAAATGCAAATGAAGTATTGTTCACTATAATGAACCATATCTTGCTGAATGGTTGTGATGGAACATCCTATTACTTTACTAACCTGCTACCCCACACACATATTCCATCCCTAGACAGCTTTCTCTTATCCTATTGGCCTTTTAAATTGCAAGCTCCTTCAAATAGGGACTTCACATAATTTTGTATGTCAATGTTGCTTCTTGTGCCATAGATAAGGTTCTAGCCATTCCTCCATGCTACAGTAATAAACTGAGGTTGCATTTGCAAAAAATGGACCATTTCTAAATTGCTGTAACAGTCATTATCAAGAGCAAAGCTGTGCCAGGGAACAACAGAGTCTATAACTGTGAGCTTCTCTGGCCGATCTAGTAATTTTCCACACTCACTTGAAAATTCTTCCACCTACAAAGGCAAAGATTATGTAGTATATAAATATTTTTATAGTCAATATCCATAAAGCCATTAATTCATAGACATTTTTTAACTCCTGGATAATCTTCAGCCACTGTCAATACATGACAAACTGCTGATGCAGATCTAGTCTGGAAAGACACTCTGTGACCTCAGAAGATTTTTTACACTTGTAGTGATCGTTTCAGCCCTAAATCCAAACTATTCTATTCTCTAGAGGAAGCGAGGTGAATTTTGGATTTGCAATCAGCCTTCTTGTCTTGTTTTCTTGGGGATTTTTTGTATTTATGGGTAGAACCACTGTCCAGAAATGTACATCTAAATGGCTCCCAACAGTCTGTGCTGAATTTTCTGTCATGTAAGAAATAAATTGCAAGAAATTGCAAATGTCAATGATCAATAAATAAAAATCTTTTACTAGACACTATGCTTGTGAGATGTTATAAGAAATAAATAATTTTTAATGTAAGCAAGTTTAAGGATTCAGCAAAGCTACCCATTGCTTTGATTTCTTGCAGGTAATTATAATTCTACTGATGCCAGCCAGTTATCTCTGTAACTGTTACATGTTAGCAGAAGCATGAGAGCTGTCAAAACACTGCTGTGGGGTGTGATGCCATGCAACCAGTTTACTGCTACAGAAGCAGTTCATGCAACCATGATCATAGAATGTCTTGGTTTGGAAATGACTTAAAAAGGTCATCTAGTCCAATCCCCCTACAATGAGCAGGGACATCTCACACTAGAACAGATGGTTCAGGGCCCCATCAAGCCTGATCTTGAATGTCTCCAAGGATGAGGCCTCCACCACCTCACTGGGCAACCTGTTCCAGTGATCCACCACCCTCATATTAAATATCTTTTTCCTAATGTCCAAAATAAATCTACCTTTCTCTAGCTTAAAGCCATTACCCCTTACACAATAAGCTGATAATGAGAGCACCTTGTAGATTTATCTGCTAGACATTTTTCCAGTAAAAAACCACGGAATCAGTGAATTTAAAAGCTTTTGAAAGAAAGAATCTAAATTAATGCAATTCCAATTTCAGCATTGTGTAACAACATATACCAGTATTTTCTGGAGCTAACTTGTCGCTATGGATTTGCCTGTGATTAGTGGACCCTTTGCTGTTCTCAGGAGATTTAATCTGCTCTCCTTGTCTGCTGTGGGATTGCATCCTAGTTGTTGAGGAGACAACTGCTCTGCCTGCTTAATGCTCACCTGAGGCTCACAGAGACATGGATGTTTCATAATTTTATGTGACATGAGATTGTGTTAGACATGAGAGACTGGAGGTCTTTCTAGAAGCAGTACTGGTCTGTGTCACTATCAAAGGCTGTTGTATCTACCCTGCTGCCCAACCACTCCTGCTAAGTCTCATTTCAGAACCTTGCAGACATTTTAATGCCTCCAACTAAAATGTTTCCTTTCAGGGGGAAGAATTTTTTATACTGCCAGGGTGCAGAAAATAGAGGAGAACACCTTGGGTTTTATCCTGAATCTCCCGTTGCTGAATGCTGCCCAGGATCAACTACAGAAAGTGAATAACCAGTGCCTCAGATTGTGCTGAACTTTTGCTGCATTCACATCACTTTTTTAAAAGTTATCAGTGCAGCAGATCCAGATTATTCTACTCATATGAGTATGCAGGGGATATGACATTAGGAAATGCAAATGAAGTATTGTTCACTATAATGAACCATATCTTGCTGAATGGTTGTGATGGAACATCCTATTACTTTACTAACCTGCTACCCCACACACATATTCCATCCCTAGACAGCTTTCTCTTATCCTATTGGCCTTTTAAATTGCAAGCTCCTTCAAATAGGGACTTCACATAATTTTGTATGTCAATGTTGCTTCTTGTGCCATAGATAAGGTTCTAGCCATTCCTCCATGCTACAGTAATAAACTGAGGTTGCATTTGCAAAAAATGGACCATTTCTAAATTGCTGTAACAGTCATTATCAAGAGCAAAGCTGTGCCAGGGAACAACAGAGTCTATAACTGTGAGCTTCTCTGGCCGATCTAGTAATTTTCCACACTCACTTGAAAATTCTTCCACCTACAAAGGCAAAGATTATGTAGTATATAAATATTTTTATAGTCAATATCCATAAAGCCATTAATTCATAGACATTTTTTAACTCCTGGATAATCTTCAGCCACTGTCAATACATGACAAACTGCTGATGCAGATCTAGTCTGGAAAGACACTCTGTGACCTCAGAAGATTTTTTACACTTGTAGTGATCGTTTCAGCCCTAAATCCAAACTATTCTATTCTCTAGAGGAAGCGAGGTGAATTTTGGATTTGCAATCAGCCTTCTTGTCTTGTTTTCTTGGGGATTTTTTGTATTTATGGGTAGAACCACTGTCCAGAAATGTACATCTAAATGGCTCCCAACAGTCTGTGCTGAATTTTCTGTCATGTAAGAAATAAATTGCAAGAAATTGCAAATGTCAATGATCAATAAATAAAAATCTTTTACTAGACACTATGCTTGTGAGATGTTATAAGAAATAAATAATTTTTAATGTAAGCAAGTTTAAGGATTCAGCAAAGCTACCCATTGCTTTGATTTCTTGCAGGTAATTATAATTCTACTGATGCCAGCCAGTTATCTCTGTAACTGTTACATGTTAGCAGAAGCATGAGAGCTGTCAAAACACTGCTGTGGGGTGTGATGCCATGCAACCAGTTTACTGCTACAGAAGCAGTTCATGCAACCATGATCATAGAATGTCTTGGTTTGGAAATGACTTAAAAAGGTCATCTAGTCCAATCCCCCTACAATGAGCAGGGACATCTCACACTAGAACAGATGGTTCAGGGCCCCATCAAGCCTGATCTTGAATGTCTCCAAGGATGAGGCCTCCACCACCTCACTGGGCAACCTGTTCCAGTGATCCACCACCCTCATATTAAATATCTTTTTCCTAATGTCCAAAATAAATCTACCTTTCTCTAGCTTAAAGCCATTACCCCTTACACAATAAGCTGATAATGAGAGCACCTTGTAGATTTATCTGCTAGACATTTTTCCAGTAAAAAACCACGGAATCAGTGAATTTAAAAGCTTTTGAAAGAAAGAATCTAAATTAATGCAATTCCAATTTCAGCATTGTGTAACAACATATACCAGTATTTTCTAAGTTAAAAGACCAGGCTACATAGTCCAAATTATCTCTAAAATGTTACTTATTTTGAAGTTTATATAAATAGATTAGATCTGATTTTAAGAGATTACATGTCCAAAGCATAGGAAAAAGATACAGCAAAATCATTTTTAATTTGACTGGATTGCTGAAATTTTGTCTCCAGGGGACTAATTTGGAATGGAAAAAAACACCCAAATATCTGGCATTTTCCTGGAACATGTTTTTGTTTCTATGACTCTTACCAGAATCTCCAAGTGCATTGTCTGGACAGAAGAATTTGCCTTGTACTCTCTTTAAATAATCTGAACTCAGAAGCTGCAAATGAATGCAGTATGAAATCAATCAGGTCATCCCTGATAGCTTTGAAATATATCTCTCCATGCCAAGGAATGCCCAAGGCTGGATGGGATAGATTATTTCTGCTTCTAGCAAAGCAGTACACACAGGATGGATGAAAGAAAAAGAAGTCTTGACCCACCATGCATCATGAGAATTCAAGTTTTTACTGCCCACTTTCCATCCTTTGGAGCACAGGTTCTCCTCTAGTTCTTCTCTCCTTCACATTATTTAATAGCAATTTCTAATTCATCTCCCTCTCATTCCCCTATCACCCCTACTTATGAAGGAAAATAGCTTTGGGGAGACAACAGGAAACAAAGAATTACGGGAATGTTCAGTGTCAAGACCAGATCCGCATATTTACTGTCAGTGCCTGACAACAATCACACATTTAGCAAATAATTAGCAATGGTGTTTCTTATACTGTTTTCATCTGTTAGGCAAGTTGAAGAATAATAATGTCCACTTTATGCACAAGTGCTTTACATTATTTCCATGCAGTTTTTACATTATGTATCAAAGTTCGTCCACTGGCATATTTCTGAAGAGGTCCTAATGTTTCAGTTACAATTAACTGCATTCAGCAAGTAGAAAGAATGCAGGCATTGCAGCTCCTTGACCAGGCTTATTCCCTAACCTGTGGACCTACAAGGGAATCTTGGATAGCCATGTTTTGTTACCTGCAACATTTTCATTTGTTATTGCCAGACCTAACTCATGATTAAAATACTACTGAGAAATATGAACCAACAACCCCGCATACCCCCTTTTTTTTAAGGTCACTGCAACAGATCATTTTACTTCATGACTTTCGAAAAGAGCCCATAAGGAAGTTTCGAATGGCTTACTGAATTTCAGTTTTCAGTCTGCCCACTCAGAGCAAAGTGGCTCCTTAAATGTAGTTGTGGCCACAGGATGCTGCTGGGAGAACCTGGCCATGCTCAGTACTGCTGAAGGCATTGTCCAGACCCTTTCCCTCCTCCTGTCTGGTTGCAGCTTCTCCTTCAATGCAAAGATGAAAAACTGTGAAGTTATTTCACTTTCCTTCTCTGCTCTGCCCCTCTCTGCCCCCACCCCCACCTCCATCCCCACACCCCTTCTCCCCTGGGCTTTCTCCATCAGTTGTTTTTCAGTTCTTTTCTAAATATTTCAAAAGTCTTTAAAAGCTCACTTTTCCAGTGGGAAACAGGGTTGAAGCTAATATCTTCTATAAATTCTTGAATAATGTGCTATTAATTAATTCTTGTAATTAATACTAATTGGTCTCAATTGGGTTTATTACCCAATAAACCAGCTTTCTTTGGTTTATTACCAAACACACAGCTTCCCAGGCTGTACTGTACTCGTACTATGCTTTTGCACAGCTTCTTTAACCTGTTCTCTGAGCATATGGCATTCAGTAGGTGTTTTAAACCTTTTTCTTTCTTTTTTTTTTTTTTTAAACTAGACAGAAGCAATGTTGTCCATAGGTATTGGCTGTATCAGACATGTTATTTCTGTGCACATCCTTGCAAATCCATCTGCCTGCTGCCGAAAATTCATATTTGAGTCTAAATGTATAAATAACCTGCTATCTCTATCAGATTATTTTTTAAAGGAATACATTAGGCAGAGAGATAAACTGAGCCATCTCTGTCACTAGGTATACATTTCCAGGCAAGCTGGTTAACAAGTCTCAATAGACTAACTTGATTCTGTGCTATGAGATTGGCCTTTTTGTCAGTTCAGCTTTTTTTCTGAACCTAGAGTTCATCCCTGTACACCATAAATTGCCCATTTTTATTATTTTACAAAACACATAATATTACATAATAACCACTGACCTTGGAAAAAACTCAAATAAGTAACTAGATCCAACACTTTCTTATTGACTCTCTCAGATTTAACGTGTGTTAAATTTATCCAAAGATGGATAATTTCCTCTGCTCCTTTTGTAGCCAGTGGAGAGAAAAAGAATACAGAAAATCCTATTTAACTGTGTGCGCTCAAATAGGCTGCTTAGTGATACTTATTTTTCTCTTCTAGCTACCAGGGAAGTCCAGCAAAAATACTTTTGTCTAGGATAGAAGTTCCTTTTCTTTTTCTTTTCTCCTAATATGCTTATATAAAATATAGAAGTGCTTAAAAATACAAGCTGAATTGCTGCAGAACAACAATGCTGAACAAACTGTTGGAGCACAATACAATCTTGCAAAGGAGCAGGAAACAAGCATTATTTTTTTCTGGATTAAAGAAAGGAATGAAGCTACATGTAAACAAAAGCATAAGAATTTACTACCTTAGAATTTCTTCTCAAAAACATCTTTCATATCAAAGAAGTGTATTTCTGATCAGAAAATATTATTTGCTAAGGAAGACTGCCTTTTGATGCAAAGACTGAGAGAATGACAGTATCCAGAAAAAATTAGTTCCACGTTTCTATCCTTTGAGTTTCCAATTACAATTGCTAGCTTGACAGAGAGTGTGGAAGTTACTACTTGTTATTTCCTGGTGGCACCACACCATCACAAATGCAAGGAGATGGTCTTTCCTCCACAAGACTATTCACTGAATTCCAGGTACTCACCTACCTAAAGGCAACATAAAGTTCAGTAGACACAGTCCTTCTGGTGCCTCTACAGCCTGTGCAGACTGAAAACTTTTGTTTGCTGCAGCAATTTCAGAGAATGGCTTCTCTATTGTACAAAGCAAATAACTCTAAACATGTCCAGTCTTTGTTTGGACTACTCTGTCTATCCCTATCATCCGCAGGGCAAAAAACTCAGGGAAGGAGTAATTTATAGTATCATGCAGAAAGAGAAGAGAATAATTCTTCTGTGGTTTCCCACATCCCCACGATATTAATTTAACCCATGCTCAAAAACTGCCTTCTGATGTGTGGGGTTTTTGTCATCTATCAGAGACAGACAGGAGCCGGACGGGAGGATGACCATGAGCCAGCAATGTGCCAAGAAGGCCAATGGCATCCTGGAGTGTACTAGAAAGAGTG
>NW_009951917.1:299789-302383 GCF_000747805.2 Chaetura pelagica | reverse complement strand
ATTAGAAAGGGTGTGGTTAGTAGGTCAAGAGAGGTTCTCCTCCCCCTCTATTCTGCATTGGTGAGGCCACATCTGGAGTATTGTGTCCAGTTCTGGGCCCCTCAGTTCAAAAAGGACAGGGAACTGCTTGAGAGAGTCCAGTGCAGAGCCACAAAGATGATGAAGGGAGTGGAACATCTCCCTTATGAGGAAAGGCTAAGGGAGCTGGGTCTCTTTAGCTTGGAGAAAAGGAGACTGAGGGGTGACCTCATCAATGTTTACAAATATGTAAGGGGTGAGTGTCAGGAGGAGCCAGGCTGGTGCCAGTGATATCCCGTGATAGGACAAGGTGTAGTGAGTGCAAACTGGAGCATAGGAGGTTCCATGTAAACATCAGAACAAACTTCTTTCCTGTGAGAGTGACCAGAGCACTGGAACAGGCTGCCCAGAGAGGTTGTGGAGTCTCCTTCACTGGAGACATTCAAACCCACCTGGACAAGTTCCTGTGTGATGTGCTCTGGGTGATCTTGCTCTGGCAGGGGGGTTGGACTAAAAGATCTTTAGGCGTCCCTTCCAACCCCTAGGATTCTGTGAACATTCTGTAAAAAGCAATCTCTTCTCCCATTACTACTGAATCCAGTTCAGTGCTCTAAAAAGACAAGTTATTTCTTAGGACACACTCTGCTTTATTCTGGAAGGTATTTTCCTCCCTAATTTTCCCACATTCTCACATTTATACTGAATGGTTTTAAATCTGCCAGGAATGTTACGTTCTGAACCGGGGTGACATGAAAGTACTTCTAGTAATCTTAACCTAGAGAGATGAAAATGCTCAGAAATGAGGTTATGAGAAATCACACAATTTTATCTTCCACAGCTATACAATGAACTGTCAAGGCAAACAATGGTGTCAGTGAGGAAAAGAGATACCACAGAATCATCTAGTTTCCTGAGGACTCTGTCTTTTCAAGACAGATAAATACAGTTAGTTGGATGTGAAAAGACACATTAAGGGCATAGTGATATAATGTCCTGTAGTCGTCTCTACCTTGGGGAGACTGACACTGCCCCACACTTCCCACAGGCTGCATTATAGGGCAACATTTACTCCTACGAGGCAGTGTTGCAGGGCAAACTGTTGCATAATCCCAGCAGCTATCATTTGTCTTGATATGTCTTTTTCCTAGGCTATTGATTTCATCATAGTCAAGTAACATAAGATGTTGTAAATATTCCAAACTAATTTAATCTTACTTCATGTTTTGTGGCTGTGTCCTTAATTCCAGCATGTCTGAATCAGAGCTTAAGGAACTGAGATGATCTGGGAAATGAACCTTAAAAGAAGGAATAAGTAAGTATGTGAAAAAGATAAAGGCAGTGATGATAATCCATTGTATTAGAACCACCAGTGCTGCAAAGGGTCCCAAGCTTGAAATTGTGCATCGCCAAATGCACTAAAACACTGAGTAACTGATTCAAAAAAACACAGAATTAAAGGCACATGAGATACTCAGGCATTTAATGTGTGAATGTTTATGAAGAATCCTTTGAAAACCATTTTTATAGTGTTCCTAGTTTCTTTGAAAACATTATGGTCTAAACCCACCACTTTATTATAAAAGCAGTGAAAAAAAAAATAGGGAAATAATATATTAAAATAAACGCACTCCACAGTTTTTCATGACACAGGCATATAATTTCTAAGTCTGTATTGCTAAACTTGAAAAATTTCTTATTTTTTTCGATGCAAAATTATCTTTCCTGTTGGGAACCAACAAGGTTATAATAATGATGCATATAGTATGTAGGATATATACTGAACTGAAGAATATTTTTTATTCAAAGTTTCTTAAGACATAAAGGTAAAAAGAAAAATAAATTTAAAGTAAATATTCTGTCTCTGCTGAAAGTTAAGTGCATGCGTTAATCTGTGGAACTCTGAAAAAAATTGTGTCTGCGAATGTTTATTTTCTTTAAGACATACCAGAGCAACTTGAAAGATCAGGCTCTTTAGTTACCAGAGACCTTGATTAAGAGTTTTGGTTGGGCAAGTGAGTGTCAAGCATGAAATTATTTGAAGTCATTGAACTTGCTTCTTAAATATGATCCTTCCTGACTTTGCTTATTTAAAATAAAAGTTAAAACAAAGAGAAAGGCAAGTGTTGCACAGAAAGAATATGTTGAAATGAATGAAGAAGTTAAAGCTGACAGCTACAGAAACATCATTACAAATCTGTCCTCAGAAATTTCCTGCACTGTAAAACAAGCCAAAAAGAAACGATTTTACCACAGATTTCAGGCATTTTTAATCACTTTCCACATTTTATTGCTGTTCAAAGTAATTGATGAAATGTTTGAAAACCACTTTGAAAAAGCAATTTTATATCTGTCCAGTGGACTTAAGGAGAAGGACCTGGATTTCTGTCTGTCATATGAGACAGAATAAAAAATTCTGAGATTTGGATATCAAGTCAACTTTTGCTACACATTTTCCTCAATAATTTAAATCGATGCTGAAAAATATTACAAAGTTATTCAGATTCTGGTGGCACATGCAAAGATGTGGCATAATATTTCTGCTGCTGCAGATATTTCTTCTGTTCCAGTCCTGCTGA
>NW_009951917.1:296339-299682 GCF_000747805.2 Chaetura pelagica | reverse complement strand
CTGCTGAAGAAAGCAACATTTCTGAACTAATGCGTTGTTTCAGACTGACTGTCAATCTGACTGAGTAGCAGTATCACTGAATAATATAATATGCCCTCAAACAGTAAATTTCGGCATTTCTCCCACCTAAATGCACATTATCCAGACATTGATACAATCTGAAAAAAATCCTATCTCCCCAGGCTTGGTGATAAATGAAACAGCATCTCAGATCTGGAAGCTATTTTGCAGTATGAACGCTCCAGTCTTCTTAAAATTACCTGTTGGGGGAAAAAAAATAAAGAAGAAGAAACAGAACAAGAATGTCACAGAAGAGCTTGGGAACTGTACTGTCATTTGTCCTGAGATTAAACAAAAGAATACACTAACTGTATGTGGAATTGATCTGTATTCATATATGTAATTGCATATGTGTATATAAATACATCAAATTCTACCTGTGTAAACATATTTAGGAACATATGCAAATATATGTACATCTTTATGCATATTTATACATATAAATGCACTTTCATATTATCATTAATGTCTAGATTTATATTAGACAATTTAGACATAAATATGACTACATATTATTATTCCTAACAAGTATATCTATGCTTGTATATAATAAGAATACTTAAACTTAATGCACAACAGCAACAAAATTTTTCAGAGTAACCATGTGCTGTAGAATAAGCCTTGGTGTCCAGCTTATGTTCCTAGACTGATACTGAGTATGAGAGTGAGTCTCTCAGGTAGCTGTGAACATCCACTCTATTACATCTAAGTGAAGGGAGGTATCCACACATATGAATTGAAGTAAATGTATGAAAACAGCTAAAATAAAATGCCATTGGTGCAACATTTGAAGTGTTTGCTTTTATGATGTGCAGGCAGTTCCAAATCATTTGAAATCTAACTGCTGTATCCTTGAGTGGTTTCTCAAGTAGAAAAAACTGCTGATTCTGACAAAACTGGCTAGGGCATGATGCAAAATGAACATTTGATTCCTTCTGTTTACCAGAAGGCAATTACCAGTTTGTTCTCTGTACAAACTAAGCATGCAGAAGACAATACTAGTGATCTACACACTACTCCAGCAAAGACACCACTCAGGAACTGGCACTTTCACTTAGCAGATACAGAGATGAGGAACAGAGCAGTTTCTCAGTGAGTACATCCAGAAGTCATAGAATTTAACTTCAACACAGACCACAGAAGCAGAAAGTTTTTTGCACTGGTAACCAACACTTGGACTGCAATTTGTGTTTTCTGGTGGAACAAAAAATACAAATTGCACTGCATCTTGGAAATAGGTTTCTGAAAGTTGATACTGTAGAACTGTCTTTTTGTCAAGTACCTCTAAAGTTCAGATCTTAAAAGAGATTTCAAAAAATAATATTGCCAGAAATATTCTGTGCTTGGAAAACCAACATCAAAATCTATGTTGAACTGCAGGCATATCAGTGGTGGTAGACAAATATTAGAACTGGTTTTCTGCCTCAAATACATTTTGACAGAGGCCCCTCAGCTTGTGTCCTGTAGATGGGTCCACTGGAGCCAGCTGGAATAGGAAAGAACTATCCATGACCATCCTTGAGCAGCTGCTGCCCTCCTTCCACAATGACCACCCCCGCAGTCTCACCGCTACCAAAACCTTGCCATGCGCACCCAATACAATATTTTATTGTGCATCAAATATAGACAACAGTGAAGACATAATCTCAATCTGCACCCACACTATCAGGACAGAGAAGCACCTTTTATTTTTTCTAGACCATCTGCAAGATCCTCTCCAGCTTTATTTTTCTATCTCCAGATTCCACAAGTTTTATGCAAGCCCGAGTGGTTTGTGAGTCACTCGGTACAATGGCACGTGTAGGCAGCTTCATCTTCTGCAAGCAACAGCAATCAGCAGGACATGTCTCAATATGCCTGCCTCAGTTCCCTTTTATGATTCAGCTGCTTTTTTCTCTCATTTTGCAGGCCTTGGCCTGAAATGAAGGATTCTCATGAGAAAGGAAAGTCCCTAACAAACTCTGTGCAGGTAACAACCTGGAAAGATACAAACAGAGGCCAAGCTGATGTTCATAACACCAGCTGCTCTCCAGTGCTGAAGAATATGGAGCCCAGAAGTTGTTATATTACTGATTGCTGCTTTCCTGTTCTTGTTGTTTAGGGTGCAGATGTGGAGGTGGGGACTGTTACTGAATTCAGGAAGAAAACCCAGATCTGATGTAGGCTTCAGCAGTAGCTGCAGTTCATCTTTAACCAGGTTAAAAAGCAGTTATTTTTACTGCCTGCTTAGTTGTAAAGCTATTAGCTTTGAATCTATAAAAGCACTTTACATCTCATCTATAACTATCTATCTTGTTAAACAGCCTCTTGTGGTGAACTCTGCCAGAAGCTTGGGAATTCACACACAAAAAACTCCATTCCAGTTTGTTTCCCTTCTTCCCAAAATTGTTTTGATTACAGTAATAATTTAAAAATGAATTATTGTAGAAGGAAACCCAAGTCCCTGTGGCTTGAATGACAAATTTTGAATGAGATGAGTAGTCAGTAAATTATTTCAGAGAAAAAAATTCAGTTTCAGCCAATGCTGAATATTTCATAAATTCCTTTTCAATATTTCTTGATTCCCTTCCTCTGAAGTATCAGGTGGAATTACAAAGAACTGTTAATCTTTGGACTGCAGAGAACACAGGAATACCATCTCAACCACATGGGAAACACGCATCTACTCTAGTCATTTCTGTAGTTCCTCCTTGCTGGGTGCCTGAACTCCAGCATCCTCATTTCTACCCCCTGTAAGATGGGAAAAAATCAAAACACTGTTTAGAATGCAGGGCAATTGTTTACCTTGTGCTTTCTAAAGGGATCAGAAAAAAATCTCAGAAATCATGGGATGGTTCCTGCATTATGTATGTTATGAAGTCTAGATTTTCATGCAGTATACCTTCAAAATTCTGGATTTATTTTTTTTTTAAAAAAGTGATTCTCCAAATATGTTTTATCATGATAAAATACTTAAATATACTGGCTTATAATATGTATTTGTTAATTTCAAACATTCTCCAGACATCATACACATCTAAAGAATTTTGATTTGCATTAACAAATAGTAACAAGGGAGTGAACTTGCCTGTGAACTGCAAATTGACAGTCTATTAAAGGAAAGAACAATGATCTCAGTCTTGATTGCAAACACTGGGCAAGAATGAAAAAAAAAACATTCTTATGTAGCCAGTTTTGAACAAAATATGGAAATATTAACTGAAGGTTTTATATTCCTTACAAATATTCGGTTTCCAATTTCTACTTTTTTGGAGGAAAAATGTTTCTCTGTAACTGCTAGTTA
>NW_009951917.1:291113-296191 GCF_000747805.2 Chaetura pelagica | reverse complement strand
GAAAAAATAAGAAAGATAATTCTCAAAGAAGGAATTAGACATGTGATCTAATCAAGTCACTGTAATGAAAAGTACTTCACTTTAAGGGGGGTGCTTATTTATTATTAATAGAAACACAAAGATCTTTGATGCTGAGAACCTAATGAAAAATAACTGATACAACTTTTTCATAAACAAATGCATCAACAAGTCTTGACTTCACAGAAGCTGATGTGGCAATTGCACAAACATAGTTTTATCTAGCAATTATCACAGTCATGTAGAAAAGATCAAAGTTTAGAAGTAGCTGCTACTCAGGCTATTTAGAATAGTGTAAATGCATGAGTGGAGAGGCTTTTCTTAGTATGAGTAAAGAGGCAAACTGGATTAATCCTACAGGACCATGGACATTAAAGTTAAAATAAGATTTTATTTTTTAATAAAAATATTTTAGCAAAGTGCAATATCTAGATCTCAGGTGAACAGTATTTGACCGAGGCAGGGAGCAGGCAAGTGGGATCCAACACAGGCTGCTCTGAAAGGCAAAGGAGCTAAGGAAAGCTGGCAGACCACTAAGAGCATCCTTCAGGCATAAGAATGGTCCCTCTCAATGTGAAGACAAACAAGCAGGTCTGTCAGGACTTAACTAAAAGGGACACCATGGCAGAACTCCAGTGTAAAAATGCAGCATACAGGAGTAGGAGCAGAGACAGAAAGCAAAGGAGGAATTTAGAAAAATTGCCTGGGTTTGTAGAGCTGGTGTCATTAAAGCCAAAGCTCAGCTGGAGTTAAGAAGCTGAAGGGACTCCAAGGGCAACAAGAGAAGCTTCTACAACTACATGAGTAATGAAAGGGTCAACCAGGAAAATACGGGCCCATTACTGAAAGGGTTAGGTGATTTGATGACAGTAGACATAGGTGGGTCTGAGCTACCCAAACCTGAAAGTGTTCAAGAGGGAGGAGAAGAACCAGCAGTGGACAAAAGTTGAGTCAGGGATCACTTGTAAGAAATCAACCCATACAAGTCGATGTGTCTCAATAGATCCATACCCAGCATGCTGAGATCTGGCTGATGTCCTTGCAACACCACTCTCTCAATCATCTTTTGAAGATGACACAGGTTCTCAAAGACTGAAAAGGGCAGTTTATCACACACACTTTCAAAAAAGGCTGGAGAGATGATCCAGAGATACGTCCGTTAGCCTCATGTTGACTCTTGGTAAAACCATGGCTTTAGTTCTCTTGGAACACATTTCTGGGCACATGGAAGAGTAGAAAGGGAATGAGAACAGTCAGCATGGATTTACCAAGGGTAAAGCATGCCTGACCCAGCTGATTATCTTCTGTGGTAAAATGACTGGATTTGTGGATGTGAGTAGAGTAGTAAACTTGGCTTGGTGAAGGCTGGTCAACACTGTATGCCACAATTTGCCTTATCCAAATTTGGACATGACAGCCTGCCAGAATGTGGACTACTGCAGGGTGTGTTGTGGGACATGTCCATTTAACATGTTTCAGTGACCTGCAGGATGTAATGGAGGACAATTTAGTCTAGGAGAGGCTTGACTGTTTGGGAAGAAAACTCTGCTTCACCAATAGAAATTCATCTACACCAAACCAGTAATTTAGTCAACGCAGATGACACTGAATTAAAAATTACTTTGATTTTTCAAATGAAAGTTTTTCATTTTCTTATTGTAAACAAAATATTACGTTACAATTCTGTTGGGTGGGAGTGTTGATCTGCCTGAGGGTTGGATGGCTGTACAGCAGGACCTGGACAGACTGGATTGATGGGTTGAAGCCAATTGTATGAGGTTCAACATGGCCAAGTGCTGGGTCTTGCATTTCAATTGCAACAACCCACAGCAAGGCTATAGGCTTGGGGAGGAGTGGCTGGAAAGCTGCCCAGCAGAAAAGGACCTGGAGGTGCTGGTGGACAGCTGGATGAACATGACCCAGCAGTGTGGCCAGTTGGCAAAGAAGGCCAACAGAACCCCGGCCTGCGTCAGGAATAGCATGGCCAGCAGAACTACAGAGTTGATTGTGCCCCCCTACTCAGCATTGGTGAAGCACTTGAGTACTGTGGTCAGTTTTAGGCCCCCCACTACAAGAAAGACTTTGAGTTGCTGGAGCAAGTCCAGAGAAGAGCAACAAAGGGTCTGGAGAACAAGGCTTCTGAGGAGGGGCTGAGGGAATTAGTTGTTTAGAGAAGAGGAGGCTGAGGGCAGACTTTACCACTCTGTAACTGCCTGAAAGGAGGTAGTAGCAAGGTGGTGATAAGATGAAAGGACATGGCCTCAAGTTGTGCCAGGGGATGTTCAGAGGAACAAATTCTTAACTGGAAGAGTCGTAAGGCATTGGAACAGGCTGCCCAGGGAAGTGCTGGAATCACCATACCTGGAGGAGTTTAAAAAATGTGTGGAAATGATGGTGGTGTTGGGTTGACGGTTGGACTTTATGATCTTATGGACCTTTTCTAACCTTAATGATTCTTTGATTCTGTGATTATTTTCATAAAAGTTTCTGTACACTGAATTGAAAGCTTGAAGTTGAACCGACCAATTTGCTGAAACTGTTTCAGGTAATTCAATTATTTTATCTACTTTTTTTTTTTTTTTTTTAATGATTTTTTTCAATACACACAAGAATAGGGAAGACTGAAAATTGTCTTTTAGTTAGAAGTCCATACTGAATTCTTTAATGCTTTTCTAAGGGGGTCGGGCTTATTTCCTACGAACTGATCTAAATTTTACAAATGAACTAACAGGACCAAACAGCAATGTAATTTAGTAATACAATACAACAGTAGTAGCAGTAATACATAGTTTCATCATTGTTCAGGTTTCCTCTCTTCTAATTACTGGCATGAGAAATATTAGCTATTAATGAAAAAGTGCACCAGCTTGAACAATGCAATTCTGCCTACAGAGCAAGCTGGAAGACCATGGCCAGGGACAGGAACACTGAATTTTCCTAGTCATATGCCTCAACTCAAAATGTGTTACATTCATTTAAAACCACAATTTTTTATAGGGGTGTTCTGTCCATTTTATTCTATAAAATGCAGTATAGATCCAACATAACTTTTCAAGTAAAGCCCCAGTAATTTAGAGGCTTGATCTCATTTCAGAAATTACTAGGCCCATTCTTTCTCACATAATATTTAATTGGATTTTGTGCCTTTAGCTATCTTACTATCCTAAATACATGGATCTGAGCTTTAGGCTTCTTGCATACAAATTAAGTTTAAGCTCAAAGTCACTGTCTCACTGACAGTTCTTCAAAAAACATTTCAGCTTTGTAGAATCTTGTAGCTTATAAATGAAAATAATTCATTCACAGATACATTTCTTTAATAAGTGTTGCTTGAAATTTCAAGTATATTAAATAACTGCAAAATGTAAAATTATGCATCATACTTCACAGTTGAGTACATTGATGTACTCAAGACTTCATATGAATTTTCAAAGCACTTTCAAAGTTTTGGTTGGTTTATATAGTGTCTTTTTTAAAAGATACAAGTACATAATGGCTTAATAACCCTTATGTGGGATCACAAAGAATGTGATGGGAACACAATGATATTTTGGCTTTCAGATAGGTAGGAGGAGCTTGTTGATGACTGAAACATCCAGCTTCTGACTAATTTTTCTTCACATGTTCTCAATCACTCCTAGTTAACAGTCTCAGTTCAAATACAAAGTAGCTTACATTAGTGTTTTATATCAGAAAAGCAGTCAGGAATGCATGTATTTGTGGCCACACCAAAAATACTTAGGAGAAGAGGCAGAGGTACTCAGAAAGAAACTTCTCCTCCTGCCCATAACATTTCAGCTCATAATCTCAAACCTATTGAAGCTAGGTGTGTGTTGTGCATAGTCACTGTAAATAACATGGACAAGATTTTAAAAATGTTTTCCTGCATACCCACAAAAGCAGACATCTCTGTCTTAGACTCAAAAAATCAAGATGTTCAAAATGGCAACTAATTAAAAAAATTTGTCTTTTTTTTTCTTCCCCTCACACACCTCTTGTTTGTTCCACCTGCTCCTGCAGAATTTTCACTATCTATCATACTTTAAAAATGTATTTCTTCATGAATTAGAACATAATGAGAATCCTTCTGTTTTTGGACAAGACTGCTTGCTTGGAAATGTCACTGTGGCATTCAATGCAAGGGAATCATAATGAAAACTACATTTGTTCTCACAGGTTGGTCCCACTGATTTCCATGAGACTGCTTTGTATGGAATACACTACAGAGGACATGCAAAAATGTTAGTACTTGAGCATTCATCAGTGTGAGAACACCAGGATTTTTATGCCCAAACCAGTAGTGCACATGTGAAACATCCTAAGGAGCACAGATTGTAGATTTGGTGGTTTAGGAGTTATTTTCCTTCTTTAATTCTTTTAATTTCCTCCAAGTGGCAGTTCAAAACTGTCCTTGCAACCAGTTGCATCACAACCAAGGAACGCAAAGAGAACTAGACAAGAATACTCCATTATCTGTTCCTATGTCCTCATTCATGGTCTATCCTTATTTCAGTTCAAAGGTAATTTGTAGTTGTGAGACAGGAGGATCCAGTAAGGCAGTCGGCTTCTCCTTCTAACAATGAAGGTACAAAAACACTGTTCATTCATTCCTACTGGTGGTGGAAAGGGTGTTTAGATACCTTATTGCTATGGCATGGACTAGAATTATTTTGATCTCATAACAAGTTACTGCATTGATTACATTTTCTTCTAGAAAGTTTCTCTTTCCTTTCCCCTGGTAATCAATCCCTGCAAACTGAGGAGGCAGCAGCACAAACTCTGAAGCATTCATTGCAGAACATCTTTTCTGACTGTCTTGGTTTGACTGGTGGAGAACTAGCCTGACTATGCAGTTGCTTCACTGAGAACATTTAAAATATTTGCAGTGAGAAGACAGACCATGAAAATGCAATTGCTGAAAGCCCTATTGGAAACACAGCACACAAGTGTCTCATAACTTCATTTGCAAAAAGATGGTTTATTTATATTAAAACAACATCAGTTCTAAGGGGAATTCCAGACCATTGGAATTAGTTCTAGTTATTCTGGGGAGGGAAAGA
>NW_009951917.1:248429-291085 GCF_000747805.2 Chaetura pelagica | reverse complement strand
CCTTCATGATCTGCCAAAAAAAGCATCAGCATCACTAGACAGAGCTCCTTATTCTCAGACACCTCCAGAGAAGCTGTGCTCAGTTAGCTCCTCACTAGTGGGTGTCCTTAACTGGAACAGTTTATAGTTACGCTCTCAGTGTCTATTTTAAAATCTTTTATGAAGAAAAGTCTACCACTATGGTCAGTTATTTACTAGCAGAGAAGGGCTCTATGGGAAAAACCAGCTTTTCAGCTCTGGAAGATACCCTGGTGATCTCTTCCAGAAGAGAAGTTAACAGGAATATATCCAACCCAACAGCTTAGATTCCCTTCTCGTTCCAAAGTGGGCATAAGGCAAGGTTGTTTTCAGACCCCAGCCAGGGTCCAGGTGCAGGAGTGTGCTCACACAAGCTCAGCTGAAGCCCTCCCTCCTGACAGATTTCAGGCTGGTCCCTGAAAGAACATCCAAATTCCAGCTTCTTCATTCAAGTGGAATAAGAAAGTTTTAAGATAGAACTTAACTTGCCATCTAACATGGAAGGCACAATAACAAACAGGAAAAGACAATGAAAAAAATACACACACAAATAAAATAAAAAACAAGCAAAACAAAACCAGAAGAAAAAAACAAACTAAACTAAACTAAACTAAACTAAACTAAACTAAACTAAACTAAACTAAACTAAACTAACAAACACAAAAACCAGAAAGAAGATCTGAGATCTCTTTTCATTTATTAATGCATACACAATCTTCCCAGTTTTTGAGCTGGGAGAGGGGACAAATACCCATGCAGGAGCTAAAAACACCTTTTGGAGGCAGTGAAGCTGTGAGGAAGACTCAAATGTTAAGGTGTTGCAGCTTTAGAACTTAGTTTCTTCTAGACTAGCTGATCTCAAACAGCTAGACATGCTCCATTGCAGGATATCAGCAACAAATCTGCCAGAGCAGAGGAAATGTGGAGACAAACTCAAACTGATATCTCATTTTCATCACTAACTTCTAGGCAGAAACCTCTCCTCTTGTCCATACACTTCCCAGCAGCACAAAAGGTTGTCCTGGTGTCACATCTTGCTGTTTAGTTTAGCTATTTCCCAAGGTAGGTAGCAATGTTAATCAGGTCACTATGGAAACTCATCAAGGGAAGTATGATAAAAATCAGAATGGAGCATGTTTTGCTCTTCTTGTGTTGCTACGGAGCTAGATACAGATCTCAAAAGGCAGCTTCCCCAGGAGGTATCATTTTCAAATAACAAAGCAACAAACACTTAATGTCAGGATAAACATCTAAGCAGATCAGCCCAGCCCAGCCAACCCTGGCAGGCAGGCATGGCAGAATGAAAAGCATTGTGTGAAAGCCTTGCAGCTGAACTACTTAAAAGGGAACATTCAAGAGGGTTACATGGAAAAAAAATCACTCTGCCACCATTCTGATCCAACCTCTGGAAGACAGACTGTAAGAAATACCTTTTTTTCCCCAACCAAACCATGCTTTTCATCTGACAATATATTAAAAATAACAAAAACTCACTACCAGAACAACCTTACACAAAATGGTGTCCTTTATCTTGTTTCTCATGGAGTTCTTCCCTACTGCATCCAACTTCCTACAGGCATGCAAGACCCCGTATGATAGAAAGCCATCAGCTATCAACAGCAAAGGAAAAAAAATTAAGTATAAGCAGCCTTATAGTTATTCTAGGAAAAAGTTATTCCAGAAGGTTCCAACGGTTCTGATTAGATCAACCTCAACACTTGTATTTAACTTATCAAATAGGCTCTGTCATTAGTAATAGTTAATGCCCTTCATTAACTCAGGCAGTGAAATACTATTTTATCAGAAGGAAAACTTGCAATAAGATCACTTAGCAGACTATGCATTCAGTTTAAAGGAAGTACATAGTGTCTATGGTGTAAAAAAAGCAAAAGTATTTTAAAGTTATTAATGGAAAAAATGTTTTTCTTTTTTATTCAGAATAGACTTTTTTAAAAGGGAATGAAAACTCTTTCCTTTTTCCTGCAAGATTTTTTGACATTTTCACTGGCTTCAATCAAGTAAAAGTTTCAAACCTTAAAAAAACCTTGAAAAGCAAAAATCTTGTGCTAATCAAATAAAAGGAAGTCAATTAAATGAGTACCCTGGGAGCACTGGTTGACAACTAGTTAAACATGAGCCAGCAGAGTGCCCAGGTGACCCAGAAGGCCAGTGACATCCTGGCTTGTATCAGGAACAGTGTGGCCAGCAGGAGTAGGGATGTGATTCTCCCCATGAGAAAGGTGAGGTCTCACCTCAAGTTCTGTGTCCAGTTCTGGGCCCCTCACTTCAAGAAGGATCTTGAGGTGCTGGAGCAGGTCCAGAGGAGAGCAACAAGGCTGGTGAAGGGATCAGAGAGAAAGTCTTATAGGGATGGGCTGAGGGAGCTGGGGTTGTTTAGTCTGGAGAAGAGGAGGCTCAGGGGCACGTTCTCACTCTCTTCAAGTACCTGAAGGGAGGTTGAAGTCAGGTGGGGACTGGGCTCTTTTTCCAGGGAACTGGTGACAAGACAAGAGGGCACAGACTTAAGCTGCTCTGGGGCAGGTTTAGGTCGGATATTAGGAAGCACTTCCTCAAAGGGAGGGTGATTAGACATTGGAATGGACTTCTCAGGGAACTGGTAGAGGCACCATCCCTGGATGTGTTCCAGGAAAGGCTGGATGTGGCACTTAATGCCATGGTCTGGCCCATGTGGTGGTGTTGGTCATAGGCTGGACTTGATGATCTTAAAGGTCTTTTCCAGCCTTGGTGATTCTGTGAAATACTGTGTTTTGTACTTCTAAAGACTTCTTATATTTCATCTATAGTACTTGTTATAAATCATATTTAAATTCCAAATAATGATTTGTTCTGTGTGTTCTGAAAGCTGTTCTTTAAGTGTTTACTTCTACATTCTTTTTTTTTTTTTTTTGTAATGACAGTGTCATTGAAAGTGACCTTTCTGCCCAATCAGTTTGTGTTTTAATGACTCAAGTATTTTCCTCTGAAAGAATAATGTGAAAAACATTCAGTCAACTGTACTTCTACTGATGTGACTGAAGGGTACCTTTTTACATGGCTAATATTCTGAAACATTCCTCCCATAGTTGAAAGGTATTGAAGGAAATCTTATATATCAGGTAAAATATAAGGAAATATAAGTACCTTCTTCAAGGCACAGGCTTTACAATTACCTTATCATGTCTTGGCAACAATAGAGATGCAGTTTAAAATCAGACTACTACCAGATACCTAAAAACCATTTTATTTACAGAGGTACAAATTTAATCTGGTTGCACCTCTTTGTATTGTTAGCAGTCTCTAGGGTACAGTTTAATTTACTAAAATGTGTATATAGCACTCTAGTGAATCCCAGAAGCGTTCTGAAATCAAATGCCATTCACAACAAAATTGCCCAATTATTTCTTTGAATAGCTGATAGTGTTTGATAAATGTGGATTGTGTTTGAAAATAGCAATAAGAGGAATACACTAAGGAATATCATATCATGGTGTGATTATGTTACTGTAAAGGGCTGAGTCAGGGAACTCTGAGCCATTCAATTTTATCAGAAACATGCTGGGATTATCCCACATTATCCCACCTACACACTGAAGAAGCATTGCCCTCTTTGCTCTTTCTGACTGGCTTCTTCAGGTTTTTTAATCTAGCTCCTTTCAATTTCCTTCGCATTTTCTTCAAAACTAAGAAAAGGAAGACACTACAGTATAAATTACTCCACTAATTACATTAAATTAATGTAGCAAGTCTTTAAAACTCTATCCTTCTGCTGAGGTTTAGAAGGTTACAGGAAAAAAAAAGAATACACTAGTTAACTTTGTTTAGAGTCTTTGTTATAAATTGAAGTTCAGTGCTAGGAAAAGAGCCTGCTCAAAAGAGACTTCTAATGTTCTTTTATATCTTCAATTAATATATCATTACTATATATTTACCTTAATTCAAATGTAAAACACTAACAATTTAAATATTAATCACCCAAATAATTGAAATAACAGAGCTGCATTAATAATCATGTTTTGTGAGGGTTTTTTCCAGTTCTTTTATCCAATAAGTATCTCCAATCAGTATCTCCCTGGTGTTTCTGGTTACGTCTCTGGAGAGAGTATAGGATTTCTGTAATTCTGCCTACAGAAAAAAATATTAAATGGTCTATTAAAACAGGCATATCAAAGGTTAATTTGGTATAAGAATTAAGTAAATGTGTCCTAGGTTTGCAAATCTTTGAATTAATAGAATGCCCAAACTATGTTTAAGCAAGAAAGAAAAAAGTGAGAGGAACCCTGACTGTCTGCTAATTAGTGATGCTTTCCCATACTTTTGTCATTTAATTCTCAGAGGCATCCATAGTTTAAACATATCTTTGACTAAGAAGTAGTAGAAGATAATAATAAAAGAGCAGCAGATTCATTTACCAGTCTTATATGTAACAACAGGGGCTTAGGAAACCTGCAAAAAGGTAAAGGGAATTATATTAAGAAAGATCACTGCTAACCAGTTCTGCACTACAGACAACATCTGTTGACTAGTTACACCTTCATAGACCATGTAATTGTGAAGGTTCTCAAAACACAAATTTGTGCACTGGAAAAGTATTCAGAAATTAGGACCCTGGAGTAATTTGCATAGTCATCTTGGGTCTGATTTGATTGCCAATACAGGATAAGATTTTTTTTCTGGAACCTTAAATCTTTACAACATTCAAGCATCACACATGTAAATTTCTGTTTTAAATAGAATAGGCAGGTTTGGACAGCATGGACACTTAAAGAGCTCTCATAAATCTTATTCACAGTTCCTGGCATAGGCAAGATTTAATCATACAGGAAGCCAGGATCCACACTGGGGTTTAGTGTTTCTGCTTACAGGTCTAGATGCTAGATGCTCCTCCACGTTTGAAATCTACAAAAAACTTTAAAATAAATGGAGGAAATCTCCTTTTTCTGAAGATGGTGTTTTTAATAGGCATCTTTTTGCTACAGCCTCATTCCTGTTCATTGTCTGCTTGAATGCACCTGTAAAAAACCACACCTGAGCACTGAGCAACACTAAAGCTGACTCATGAGCTTGTCTTCTTTCTTGACACTATCTAACACATGATAGAAGAAAATTCATGTTATTCAAACTACAGCATGTTCTTAAAAGTTTCAGAGAGATGCTAAAAACATTTTCATAAGCAAATTTTACATATCCATAGAGGCACTGATGATTTGAAAGTAATAGTCAACAGGCAAAATTTAAGCAGCCACAGACCTCTGCATTTGGAAGTGTATTTTACAGGCTGGTGCTTCTGAAAATTGATCCCATGAAATGCCCACTATGTGCCTGCCCATGCCATACAGAGGCGGTACCCAACATACTCCTTGGCAAAGTGCTAGGTAAGTAATTGGGGGGTAGGAAAAGAAAAACAGTCAGTGAACAGCTGGAGAAACAGTGTTTCACATCTTTCAAGCACTAAATCAGGAATGACTTTCACATGCACTACCCTGAAGTGCATCTTTCTGTCATTTTTCACCACCCAGGCAAGTGCTTCTCGTGTCAGCTGCAGGGGGCTGAAACATGCCTTGCCAAACTCTCTTCTGCCAGCTCTTTTGTGCCCTGCAGTCTGCAGCACAAACTCTACCTATGCCAGTTCATTATAGGACACATTTTGCTCTATTCTCATTACTTATTCTTGACCAAAGAAGTAGCGTATGTCTAAGTGTCTCAGTTTGGTGGGCTGAGTGGACCACTCCACTCCCCCACCCAGAAAGGACAGGATGAAGCTCCTGAGACTATCCTGTTTGGGATAATTAACTCACCAAGTAGTTCACATGGTGATCACCCCACACAGGGGATCCGCCAAATTCAGGATGGAATTTTACAGAGTGACAGGTCTCCAATCAAACTACACCACACCCACAAGAATACCATAGACATGTAATGTAATAATAACAGGGGCATTCATTAACAATTTGTGACTACTGCAGGAACAAAGTTAAGGAAAGGTAAGGAGTATTTAGACATAAGGGGTAAGTGGGTTCTTGTTTGAGCTTCTGAGTTGCCCAAACAGGTAAGTAACGCTTAAGGTGAAAATAAAGGCAAAGATAGAGATGTTAACCAAGCCTGACACAGCTTCCTCCTCTATGAGGTCATTGTTATGTGTGCATGTGAGGGACTATTACTGTTCACAGGAAAGGACAACAAAGTATAAGTCACGCAACCTTACATGTCCTAGTTGAGTCATAGAGGAGTTGCTGAGATGGAGAGGAGCGCTGCCTTCTGACAGGCACAGGATGATTTCAGCAGAGCGGGGCTTTCAGGAGCTCTTCTGACTGTCTTCAGTGGCCCCACTGGTTATTTGAGTAACTCTTCCAGAAGCCGTGGCTCCTTTGGGACAAGTAAGTGATTCAGCTAGTGATTCAGCAAGTCATTTAGCTCTTTCTTCTGGCCACTTGTGGAGCTTGCTCGTAGGCTTTGCCCACAGACGGTCATGCTGCTGCCTTCACCATTTGTCGCTCCTGCTGCTTTTGCCACTGCTCCAAGGTCTGCTCCTCACAGAGTCCTCCATATCCACAGTAGAGTCTGCAATACCCAGTTCTGCAGTGTTCCTTCTTTTATCCTTCTTCAGGAGGTAAACCTTGGTTCCTGATTGGTATATTTCCAATCCTAACGCTCTGGCAGATCCAATCCAGGGTTGTAAAGGGTCTTTGAAATGTCCAGTCAGGAGATGGAGGATGTGGTCTACAATGTTGTATCCTTTTTCCCACCTTTAGCTTCTCTATCAAGTTAGCAGCCCTGTTCATGGGTGCGTCCTTGGCAGGCTGTGGAAGGTCTCTTGTAAAATCTTTATTTACTCTATACCCAAAGGCACATAATTAGATAAGAGGAGGTGTCATCCCTTTCATTAAGGTTATCAGAAGGAAAGTGCCATCTCTCTGGTCTGTTCCCCACACCCTCTGCCAATCAGCAACAGACTGTCTATCTCAATTCTTAATGTTCTGGATCAGCACCATCTAACCTATATGCAAGACTACATTTGGAAACTGATATTCTTGCTGGTTTCCCCATTTGCACAAAAATTGATTCACTTATTTGATGGAGATGTTTGAGGAGAAATATATTTTGCTTAATGAGAAAAATAGTTCTTACCCTCTGTGAATTACAGCCTGATCTTTTATGAAATATTAGCTTCCTCCTCAACTTTCGGCAAATTGTTGTAGTTTTAATTTATTAATTTCTGCGTTTTGTATTGATTCTGCCTCCTTCTGATTGCCAATAATTTTATCTCCTTCATTTTACTATCATTGTGACTGATGTGACCTCTTAAAATAGATTTAATTTACTTTTACTATTCCTATTACTTTCTCCTTAATTTATCTGTTGCTGTGCTAAATAAAAAAAAATAAAAAATAAAAAAATCTTGAGGTATTAAATTTCTATAAAGGCATGCATTCGGATTAATATTCCACAATTTCATTAAATCATAGAGCTGTCCAGTAAGCAATACACTATTGCATGAAAAACAATATGCTCACTAATCATGAATGGTAAAAATGAGCATTCATGTAGCACACACATGTACCAGATGTGAGGAAAAAATGTCTTTGCAATCAAAGCAATAAAACCAATTTATAACTCTTCATTACTAAAATGAATTTGGTAAACAAAATACTAAGGCCAGTCATTCATGACAACTGACTAATCCCTCTCTTCTTCTTCTCTGTCTCAGCCTCCCTCACTGAGGAGGAGAGACTCCATCGCCTTGTGAATTTAACCAGAAAGTAAGAGTGGATCTTCATATATTATATTTGTGTGACATGATGCAACCATAACACTAATACAGCTCATGAGTCTGATTTCAGAGGGACAGCAACACAATTGTCCATAATTCTAAATTTATGTTTATCTCAATTAGCCATGCTCTTCTACATAAATAAGTCTCCAGTCATACTAAAGGCTTTCTACTAAATCCTATTTTCATCAGGTATAAATTAATATTAACTGTGCAAAATGGTCTTGACACATTTGAAACGAAAGATTAGGAGTTTTACATCTAACTGCTACCCTTGACAATGTCTAACAAGGCACAGATGATCAGTCTTTTTCTTTGTCAGGCATCTGTTCCCCTTGAATTGAGTAAGAGTTTTGCCACTGGCTTCACTAAGCAAGGATGATGGCTTAACTCATTTTCACTTCTGATTACACAACTAATTACAAGGCTATGCATTCATCTTCTTGGATACAGCACAAAACACAGATCAACATGTATTAGGACAGAGGATAATTAATTTACTGTGAATCTCAGCTGTAAAAGCTTGAAATCTATGTGCACTTTTCCGCTTCCAAGAAAGCTTCTTTACCTGCACAAAAAGACATAATTAATACCAGAAATAGTGTTTTAGTAGCCTTGATCACCAGCAGTGAATTGAAGACATGGCACCATAAGTGGATGTTACAGTTTGAGGGGGCTCAGGCCAGTGACATGATGCCAATAAAAGGACCCAGGGAAAGGCTGTTTAGGACCACGAGGGATCCTGGGGGCAGAACAGAAAAAGTTCAGTATTACCTCAGATTTTCTGCCAAACCCTAAAAATGCCAGGAGGATGAGAAGTCTGCCCCTTCATCCTTTTGTTCCCCCTTTGCTCAGATTTCTTGAGGTGAGTCTTATGTTCCATGATCCAACCCCATGAGCTTCTGGGAAGAGCCCCAGATCTCTGCCATGAAGGACTTTCAGACACATCAGTGACCACTGAAAAACTGAAATATATATTTGTGTATTTTTCCATTGTTATGGTCCACATTACTATGCCTTCCCTGTCCCATTAAACCTGCTCTAGGTTTAACTTCCAACTTTCAAGTCCCTCTTCTTTATTCCTCTTTCACTTTCCCCTGGGAGGTTGGAGGGGAGTAACAGATCAATTCTGTTCTCTGGGTTTTGCTTTGCCCTGACCACTAAACAGCGAGAGATGATGAAGAAAGACACATTAAAATAAAAACCCTGAGGTAAGGCTGGGGCACCATAAAGAAAACCTACATCTTATGAGTTTAATTCTATTTTTTTATTATATAAAAAGGGGAAATATGCCTATATGGTACTACAAACACCTTGGTCATTTTCACCAGTAGACCAGATGCCAGTCTTGCCTGCATGAAAACACAAGGTAGCAATTCCTTCTGTTTTGCAGTCTTTGTTCACCAGACTTGGAAGATAACTGCTGAATATATCTGCAATAGGACCAGAAATTTGCAACAGGATAGTCTGTTAGTCTCTGAATCAGGAAGTCACACAAAAATGCCAAAAGGCTTTAATATCCAAATGCTGGAAACAATTGCTTTAGTGTTTCCCACACTCACGAGGTTTCTGTAGAATCTTAGAGTCACACACACACATCTGCAAGAGCCAGCCAAAGTGATCACCTCCCTCACTTACCTGTGAAATGTTTGCTGCTGTAAGGACACGGTGCTGTTACTCGGCGGTAGCAAATGAGATGCAGAATTATGTTTCCTGCATAGAGATATCCTAGATGAACGTGTATATAGCTTTAAATATCACTGGTTATGGTTCAGAAAATCTGTCATCAACAATACCAAAGACAATAACTAAGAAATTGCAAGTACTGGCCTTTTGAATATCCACAGCAACCTGAAAATGCGGCAGTGAGGCACCAGTTATGGGAAGCTCCTTGAGAAGATCCTTGAATCCTGTGGAATGAAAAGTGTTCCTCCCTCATTCAAAGTGACTGAATACTCCTGGGAACTAATGATAGCAGCTCCTGTCCCTTTGGTGAGCAGGAACACAGGAACCCAGGAAAGTGTTTCAGTAGCACAGCCTTATATCTCCACTGATGGCACAAAAAATCTAGGAGTGAAAACCTCCCAGTTACTTCAGAAGCTTTGCAGGGTAAACAAAAACAGAACCTGGATATGGGGTCAGTGAAATTCCACGTAAATGCAAGCTGCCTGCATCACACTGCTCTTTTAATGAGAAACTGACACAAATGTGTGTACTCTGCCACAACACATGAATGCCTCCTGTAAGAATGAAGACTAACCTGTGTAGTCAAAATGCTGTTAAGAAGAGTTCCCTACTGTAAGCAAATCCAAATGGCAAACCTGTACAGTTAGCAAATGATGCCTTGGGTAAGCAAAAATTATTAAACACCTGGGAGGTATTTTCTCTCTGGATTGCTGCCAAATGTCTGGAAGACATTGGGAAGCTCATAAACTGGAAGCAGAAGTAAGATTATAGTGAGGAAGGAGTGGCTAGTTACAGAGCAAGTCTGAAGTTACTGATATGAAGGACAAGCTCATCACAAAACACTTCACAGAAAGTTCACTAAGCTCACCCATGGGCTGCAGCAGCAGCAGCCACCAGGCTATGCTACAGCCCTGGGACTTGGGTATAGGCTGAGCAAGTCATCAATTTCACCCTACTACCTCTTGCTAATAATGGGGAGGCAAGTGATCTCTACACAAGAGGAGGACGATCAGCCATGAGCCACTCTCATTTATCACCTCATGTTGAACATGGACACTGCACAAGCCAAGCATGACAACACTGTTAAACTGCAAACTTTTAATGCAGCACCAGTGTAAACAAGTGTGAGCAAAATCCTATGCCTAGGGAGTGAATGCTGTGTGTTGTGCAATAGAAGAGGAACTGTAATAGCTGCTGCCTGCACTAGCATGACATTGTCAGAGTTTACTTTTTATACCACATGTAGGTTTCTATCCCCTAATGCCAAAGAAGTTAAGGCTTAAACATATCCAGAAACTATCAACTGAAAAGAAACAAATACTTAGTCTCGTTGTCAAGGGCTAAAGACACATCCAGCTACTACAGGTTTTCAAAATTGTAATGTCACACTTAAAGAAATTATTGACTATAATAAGCATTAATATGGAAATTCCTTATTCTAGTTTTTGTTTTTTTTTTTAAATAGTTATGTCATAAAAAGAAGTTCACCATTTCTGTTTTCTTCTTTAGAGAAGAAGAATGACCTGATTATTCAGAAATACAACTTTCACTAAAAGTACTGTTCAGAAAACACTTCAAATATGCAAACATCTAGGGGGATAGACACATCATCTGAATAAGAAACCAACCTTGAGGAAATGGACCATGTTTAATATTCAGTTGTCAGTTCTTTCTACTGTCACTTCAATTTCTGAACTGCACCATGACTGACTCCACAATTTTGCAAGGGGAAAGTGTTAGAAAGCTGACCTCCAAGATAAGATTTTTGTGCACATCTCTCAGTTTCCTTCAGGGGATCTTTTTGTAGTTCACATTTACTCATGTAACAGACATTGGGATAATCCACTTCTCCCTGCTCCTGGTACTAGTTATTGCCTCTTCATCAGAATCTGTTGAATAATACCTTTCAAAAGTTGTCTTCTGAAAACTCAGCAGCTGGCACTATAACTCAAAAGAGAAGAAAAAGAATAAATTAATATTTTTTTAAACAGGGTTTCATTGCTCCATGCTCTCAAAGGTGCAAAGCATTGCAAGATCAAAGACAAAAACAAAATGTATTTGTTTCCTTGTTTCTTCACCTCCAGGAGTGCTAACCAGTGCCTCTGTCTGAGTAGGGAAGATATAACCAGGCATGTGACTGCTGTGCCTTTCTGTGAGTTCTTCCAGTCTCTAGCAGACTTCTTGTCCCCACCATTCACCTTCCTTTAAAAGTAGTTGTATCTTCTCAGCACAGTGATACTACTCAAAGCTGAGTTAACTGCATACTTTTTGAGGTCTTACAACTTGTGCTCCAAGGACTTCTGGAAAATTCTAACTTTTCTGCATGATTTATTGAGGAGCTTTTCACAGGTTTTTTGTTTAATTCCATGCTGCTAAATAAACTGTAGGTACTGCCTGATTTGTATCATAGGTGGTTCAAGTGATGGCTGTGCAGGCTGGAGGGGAAGGAAGGACAGATCAGGGTGGGATTCTGCATCATCTCTCTAAAAATTACTTCAGGTTTAGATATTGAGAATTTAAAGGAGATTCACAGTCCATGAAGAGAGAACAGATTTAATAGGTACTTCAACACCTCCCTTTTAGTGTGCACACACATACATAAAAGCAGAGTACATCTTGGCTTCTCCAATGGTAGTAAAAATCTGCTGTTCATACAGGCAGCTCTGAGGTAGAATTGTCACAGTAATGGAGTCACTGCTGGCTTTGTACCATGCTTGGCACTGATCTGTGCCATAATACAGGAAAAAATGCAGGACTACTTCCCATATTTTCATCTCTTCTAATGAGGAAAATTATACCATACATTATTCATTCTTGTAGGAATTTTTCTTTGTGGAGTTTTTTAGTATGAAATATATATTTATTTCTTCTGACCTTTCAGAAGAAAAGTTTCTCATCTGATTTCTCCAAATAAAGAAAGAAAAAGTAGGGAGGAGGAATGAGAAGAAAAGGAGGAAACAAGGGAAAAATCTTCGTATCTTTTACAAGACAATAGAATTTCAGTTAGTTTTGAATTTAGCAGAACTCTGGCTTTCCAGGGAAATTTGGCTAAAATTACAAATTTCATAGGAACAACTGCTTAGCTTGTGTTCTGAATGTACTGCAAACTGACCATCACAGAGTGCTGCACATATACTGTGGGACAAGAGTCCTAGCCTCATTGTATAATACAGCTTGAAGCTGTAACTTTTTTCTACTGTAATAGCTCCTTGGTGGACAATTCCTGATCCCTCCCGATCCCAGTGTTGGTGGGAATCCAAATTTATTTCTTTTTATGCAGAGAAAACTCTCCAGACCTACCCTTCTGTGATGCCACAGAGCATGCTTTTGCCTTACACTGAATTTTGGGGATAGAGTCTACCATGCTTGAAAAAGCTAGGAGCAGAATAATTCCTGAGTTTATTTCAAGGTTATATTGCCAGTCAGAGTATTGCTGTGAACACTTTGCAGCCTGTTTATTGTCCCATTAAACAGACTGCAGAGCTCTTACAAGTGATACATCAGATACTTTTGCTTATCTGGCTATGACAGTCCTTTATTCTTTCAATCACTCTACATGTTAAAGGATTTTTTTTATTATTTTTTTTCCTATAATAGTGTATAGCAGAATGAAATATAACACAGAGCAAAGCAGGATCCTGAAGTTATTCGTAGATATTACTGAATTGGTCTGAGTGTGGTGAGATCTTGTGAGACACGTAAAACTTCTCTCTTATCCAATACTGGTAAAGTTCATCTCATCTCACTTCAAACCAGATGATGGTGAATCAGCTGACGGGTGGTTCGTCATCTCCAACAGGAACAAAGACTCCTCTTCAAGATGTAGCTTCTGATGAAGGGCTGAAGATGCAGTAGTATTTTTGTCTGGAAAGAGAAGAGCCAGAGATACAAGTCTTCCAATATGCAGAATGTAGAAGAAGCTATATTCTTCAGAATATAGCTTCTGAGGAGAAAGTAGTAAACTTCCTTGAACAGTATAGCTTATTGGAAAAGGAAATAAAATCAGGAAATAAAACTGGAGTGAGGAAGGTCTAGGAGAAATTACAGAGAAACATAAGGTGTAAGTACCCAGAGAGTAACAACCAGTGATGGTTGTTTCTGGAGAAAAGTGAAGAGTCACACTGGATGTTGCCTCAAAATCTCATCCAGCCTAATTTCTCATGACTGCAGCTTGTGAAGGTGCTGTCCCTTTCTCTAGAATCAGCATCACAGTTAGTTACGAGAGCCTTCCAGGCTCAATAAGGAGTAGTCTAGAGTTCTTTACTGCAGAAACTTGATGGTTCTGTTTACCATCAAAAAGTGGTGTAAAACTTGTCCCACATCATTATTTCTTTGCAGAACAGAAAGAGTTAGCAAAGAAATCAACAAACCTATATATCATCCAATCTATAGCACCTGGCATATTGTTTGGCTTTGCAAACCAGCTCATTTGTAAATGCACATTCTTCTTCATCTATTTCATACCCTAAAGGCCCAAAAGGCCAAAGAAGACCAATGCTTTGAAGGAATAACAGAAATTTGTTCTATAAATGATACAGACCCTCTATAAAAGACCCTCTTTCCCCTTCGAGAAAGTTGTGTCCCATTTGATGCCAACATTCCTGGTGCCATGTAGACCATCCTATTCTAAAAAAACCCAAAACTGTGGCAGTGACACCAGCCACAGAGCCATGTGCTGTTAGGCTAGATCCTCCTATACCTTCCAATGTCAGTGCTTTCAACTGGAAGGAGGGAAGAAAAAATAATCTTCACCCCAAATTCTATCACTAATCTTCCCAATGTCCTGAAGTCTCTCTTGATTGTTCATGGATTATTAGTTGCTTCTTCCTCTCCCCACATGAAAAATCAGTAGTCGGTGGTAATCTGTGTACCTCACTAAGCTGGGAGGTTTTTCTACTGGTGTCCTTGACCCAGGTTCCAGCGAGACATCAGACCTCCTTGTGAGGACGGTCTATTTTGTATATTGTACCCTCTATTCCCCTCAGAACAGACTCGCCTATAGCTAGAACCCTTCTTTTTTTTTTCTTTTCTGTGTGGTGGTGATAGGGGCAGTAGGTCTGTCTGACTGTGTAGACAACTGTGATGTAGCTTGCCTGATGTCCACATCGTCATTTGGCTGTGCCTTCTCAACCAGAGCCTCATACCTGTAGTTCAGAGGAACCTGGGGGGAACAAGGTGAGCGAGAGGGGATTTTGCCTGCTACCTTTACCATGAGCTTGCCTCATTCTCATTCAGGCTTCTGCCTTTGGTCCAACAGGGGCAGGACACAGAGGCCCTTTGATCCTGGGTGCTCTTTGATGTTTGCTCCCATTTCTGTTTTAAAGAGGGCACAGCCTAGTTCCACCAGTCTGCTTCCTGTTCAGCTTCCCTAATGCTCCTCAACCTTTTGACCTCTTTATGAAGCTCTGTCACCAGGCTAAGCATATCATCCAGATGTTGACAGTAGACACAACAGTTCTCACAACTGCCACTTGTTGCCAGTGCAAGGCTCTGGCACCCCTTGCAGCCTGTGACCTGAACAGCTACATGTTTCTGTGGGAGTTCTACATGAAATGCTAATCTCTTGGGAGAGGCCAGCACTATGTCAACATCACATTCTTCTACTGAGAACAAGGTATCTGCAAGCCACAAAAACTTAGGGCCTCACCTCAGAAACTAGACCTACTAGAAAGAAAATACAAAGCCAAAAAAAAAAAAATAAGTCTGGTAAGCCTGTAAGCCTAAATGTATACCCTATTTCTAAATTCAGCTACTAGTGTATGCCAACTAAGGTGCCAGTATGGGATTTGTACCTGGATTTCTTTTGCATGGAGATGGAAGTCTGGAAGAAGCTGATAAGAACCTAGGTCTTCCCCGGTTCAGATGCTTTTACATGCTGGAGGATGCACCCTGATGCAGGACAAGCCCCAGCATCCCATCATACAACCATAGTTGTGTTCAGCCCAGAACTACATTAGAAATTAATTTCAAGGCAAATGAATTTAAATACCCTGAAACCTGATCTGCATATCAACTTTCGGTATGTACATTCTCTATTTTATAACCATATTCCTCCTGGCAACCACTCAGGGTGAGACAGCATCATTTAATGTCTTTGAATGAAATGTTTGTTTAGGATGAGTTACTGCAGGAAAACGCTGTCAGAAACCACTGCTGCCATTGTGTGGCCTTTATCATGCACCCAAAAACAGATGATACAGAGATCAAGGAAGCAGACTGTGTGCTATCGACATGTTGACAGGAGGCAACAAAAAGAGCCATTTATGTGCACAGTTAATTTTCAAGCCCAACAGAAAAAGCATGAATTTCTGTTAACTGCTCATACTTCTGATTCTAATGCATTGTACTGCTGTTCATTTATTGATTGAAGGCCCTTTTAAAAGACAAGGATTACAGAGTTGCAATGAATCTGTGAAAGTCTTAAGCAGATCCATCAATCATTGTCATTTACCCCAACTAGGTTATTTACTTTGTTCAGTTCAGAAATGATGTATAACATTTTCATTTATGCCTGTTTTTATATGCCCAAGTCACTTGTCATGCTATAAAGACATTAGTTTTAAGTAGCAATCTCCTGTGCAATCACATCAGACTTGTTCCTTGGTGCATATGACCCTTTATTCCTTTTTCTGCAAGTGTTTTGAACTGAGCATAAATTAGAAGTACAGTGAAAGTGGCAGCTCAAAGAAAGGTTACTGTTCTCAAAACATAAATAAGATCACAACATTTCAGTAAACAGTGTATTTTGTTGCTTAGAGAACAAGTTTGAAGAAATTCCTACATAACCTCTCATGCCAGGAAATCAGTTCAGCAAAAGCTATTTTCAGCTGACAATTCTGAAATAAGAGATCAGAAATTACACCCTAAATTCAAAAGCCTAATGTTAGTAAAAGTATAGATTCTTGTGGAGCTGATCCAAAAGTTGTAGTTGTAGACATTTTTATTGTTGAAAGATGCCATTGAGAAGCAAGAAGTAATATTTTTTTATTAGACCAAATAACTTTAAAGACAAATAAATATATAAAAGAAACAGATTACACTTTTTTTTTTTTTTTTTTTCTGTTAAAGAAGAAAGGCAAAAAGAGGGATTACTGGACTTGTAACTTTGTGTGGGGTTTTTTTAGCTACCAGCAGTGAATCTTTTGAAAGACTTTTTTTTTTCTTAGTCTCTTGAAGCTGTCTCAGCTTGGTTAGTTTATGCTCTCCTAAACAAAGCCACAAATGGAAAACCCCAATGGATTAAATGCTCTATTTTGCCTCCACATCAGTATTTCTTAAGGGAATTACACTTCGTATTTTTCACTCCTCCTGCTCATTATGCATGGACAGACAAACAGGGGCAGATCAGTGCTCATATCCCAGAATGTTGTGCATCAAATAATGCTAACGTTAGCTAGTTCTGGCAAGTCCAAACTGATGTTATTCCTCACTTGTTTACCGTAATCCTTGACCTTCCTACTCTCCCCACCTACACAATATTAAAAATTAAACACTTAGAAACACAGCTTCTACATCTGTGGTTTTTCCAGCAGCATATTTAGAGCAGTTGACTTTTAATGTCATCAGCACTGAAATAACCACCTCTTCATAGCATATTTATCTGCAAATTCCAGAGTCCTCAAGGACACATGACTCTACCAGGTTTTTAGATGGGGAACATGAGGAACTGGTGGAAGTGAGAATTGGCAGCTTAGACCAATGCCAGGATTGGAGGCAAAACACAGCCCTCTCAGCTCCTGCCCCTGCACTCTCTGCTGCACCTCAGCTCCTTGCTGGCACAGTGAAGGTGACTTCTCCTGAGATGGAGCCTTAGTGGAACAATTGGTGTGCAGATTTTTAACAGCCCTGCACGCCAGCCTTACCTGCAAGAAGTAGAATTGGTCTTTTCTTCAAGCCAGCAGTTTTGCTAAAGAGTAGATGAGATTGACACCACTCTCCTCAAGACACTCCCTGCCTACTGCGGGTAGAAAAACTTTCAGGACCTGACCATTTTGTTCCTCTTTATTCCATCTGAAGAAGTCTGCCAAGCAAGGAGACTGTTCTCAGGGATTTCAGAGTCAGGCACAAACTGCTCTCATTCCTTTTGATCAAACCCAGCCACAGAGCACATAAATCTTTCTCTTGCTCCTTTCCAGGGCTGCCAGCCTGTGCTTGATGCAGGGGCATCCCCAAAGAGTTCAGGCCAGTAGGCAGGCAGCACTGACAGGTATTACTTATGGGCAGAAATGTAATAATTGATGCCACTGATGGAACACCTCCATGTATGAAGTTTTACCAGTCCTCACCCTACGTGACCTCTACTTCAGAGCAAGATGCCACACACACAGACCACTGCCTACTGACTTAAAAATGTACAGCCCTCGAACTAGAAAGCTCTTAGCCACCAGCACACTGCAACCATGGACTGAAATTATCTCCACACACAGACTGTACTTCCAGCAATGCCTTCTGGCTTGCAGGGAATATGTGTAGCTCCAGCCTGTCATTACCAAGGGACAAGCCCATAGCTGCAGAAAGGCCTTCAGAGAGCCAGGACAACTTGCAGTTATTAAGATTAGTGCATATTTTAGTTAGCAAACCTGAAAAAAAAATGAAGAAATACTGGTTGATGGGGAAAGAACAGTATCCTTCCCTGGGTTGCGCCTGCTGGGGCCCCCCCCTGCCACAGCGAGAGCTACCTGTAGGCTGGATGTCACACACACTGGGTAGCACAGCTGCCCTACTCATTCAAAAATGTGACTGTTAAGATCACCATCCATTGCAGTATGTGCTGTAAATGGCAGCTGCAAACAAGCTAATAATTTCTAAGTAAAAATACACAGACCAAAATACTTGTTAATTATTCCATACATTACTTAAACAAATTTCAAACTGCAGTTTTTATTTTAAAATGTTCATATTTACTACCATGATTTCTTTTTCACACCTGACACTGAAACACAATATCTGGTCCCTCAGGTAACTGTTGGTGCCAGATCAAGGTTCCTGCCTTCAAACAAGGCATGAATGTTCTGATCCTTTGGTAACTTCATTAGAGGTTGTCTTCAAAGCTGTAATCACACAGCTTTTCCAACACTCCCAGGATCTTGTAAAAAAACTGAGTACCCAAGGAAAAATTTCTTTCTCATCTTTTTGCAGGCTAAATAAGAGCTCTCAAGAGAAGATCTTGAAGATCTCAAGCGAAGCTCCAGGGTTGTTTTGTTTCTGCATCATTGTTCTTACAAGAAGTTGATCCCTGAACACCTGGCTACTTTTGGTGTTGATGTAACCATCTACATAACACCACTGCAATTAACAGAATGCTAATTTATACCACAAATCCACATATTCATGCCAAGGGTTGGATTTGTTATTTAATCCAGCAAAATGCATCTGAGATATTTTTTTTCAATGTTAAGCAAAGGTGCCTGATTAGCTTTCAATATTGTGACATGAAAAATAGAGCAAGATATTTTGTTCCGCACTTGTGCTGATGACTTATTCTCAGCAGCATATCTGTTCCACAGAAGCTTTGAAAAGCATACAAATTAATTATATGTATCACAGAAACTATGCCAATTTCCACATACATCCCAATTTCTAATTAGCACAATGTGGCAACACTCACAGTGATACACTGCTCACCATAATCTTCCTCACAAGAGTTTATTTTCTGCTTTCAAAGTAATGTTAAGGAGGACAGCAGATCTCACATTCCACACATCAAGCCATAAACATTTATCAAGGTGTCAACAGAGAGTAACACTTCTAGGTTGTCAATATTTAATCTGCAGTAAAATTAAATCATAGGCCATTAAGCCCAGTTCATTGAGTCAAGAGTTCAGTGAACATGCTGAACTGGATGTCAGGAAGCTTCTAAACAAAGCATACAGAATCTTCTGCCCCTTTTGATCACAGAAACACCACATAGTACTTGGGTAAGTGCACACTATATATGCACAGCATCACCCCATAGCACACGTTCTTGAAAAGAAGCTGCATCAGCAATTTTACTCCTGAAAAATCACCGTATTGCACTTGTGGATGGGCAGCCTCAACTCCATTGCATACCTGACAAGAGGCCAGCCCAAGACTGAAGGGATGACATTAGCTTTCAGTCCACGTGAACTTTGTATAATCTGCCGGTAGAAAACAAACCTGCTATCCAAGGAGCTCTGCCTCTTGCTCCCCTCTCTCATTTGTAGAAATAAGCCCAAACTATCAAAAGCCAAAAATGGAAGCATTTATGATCCTTCATTAGCAACTAGACATCATAGCCATTATCTTCATTAAATTACTATGAAAATGGCCACTGTGCAACCCTGGTTTTCCTGCATCTTTTTCCCTTCCAAAGCAGGACCAAAACTATTTTTTATTTCTTTATAAACAGTCAGAAATCAGCAGTGCAGAAGTAACGACATTCATTTTCCAGCTTAGTAGAAATTCTTCCATTTCAAAGACTTCTGCATTCTTTCCAAAGTTTTATGACCTTGGATGGTGAAATCTCTTTCCTCCAAACCATTTTGAGGGAAGTATTTAAAAATAAATCCTGCTCTTGAACTGACTATCAGCAGCCATGCCTTCATTCTCTTTCTGCAGCTCAAACGTAAGACAAACCGCTGGTCTGAAGGCAGCTGCCTATGCTAGACTGTGCTAAAGCAAAATGTAAGAAGTAGGATCGAGCTGAGATCCTGAGGCAAAACCTAACCTAAGGTAGTAATACAGCCACAGCCTCAAATGTTGTTGTTTTCAACAGCACAGACTGAGACTACTACAGTAGTGCAACATAAATCTCACCTGCTCTTAGCTGATGTTATTCTCCTTTAACAGACCTAGTCACTGGTAGTTGTAAACTTCTGGCAAGGACTGAAGCAACTTGTTTGACTAGATTTAAGAAGAGGAAAATGATCCCTCTGCCCACTGTTGTAGCCTTGCCACAGGACTCCCCTTTACCCATCTGGCCAGCAAAGGCTATTCATCAAACATAAAGATATGTGCCTTTTCTGAGTTAAATAAAAGTGGCTCATCCTCCTGATTAGTCCAGTTCAGAACGATGTTTCATGTTTAAGTTATATCATTATGAGACTCCCAATTTTGTCCCACCCCTATCCTGCAGATTTTATTCAGAGAACCCGCACACTTACAATGTAACACAATGCTACTTACACACGTGCCTTTGATGCAAACATGAACAATCTCAACCAACACAAACAAAGCCCAATTAATAACTCGTCATGCAACTTTAAATTGACATGATTTAGACAATCTAATTTCTGATGAAATATCATAATTACCTAGGTACCACTTACCCCGTGTTCCCATGGGAAAGCCTACATAATTTACACTTGCAGAATTTGTCAAATCCTGTATTTGCTGGGTAAGATGTTGATATTTCTGAACTTTTTCTGTGTCAGCCTCTGACAAAGAAGGAAGGTTACTTTCATATCTTATAGTGACAACAATGACTAATGCTTGTTTACCTTTTACAAATATTGAATCAGGTTTTAAAGGATTATTGTTGTCCCTTTGTAAGGATTATGCCCCTTTCCACAAAAAAATATGTGTCTCTCCTAAAACTGTTTCATCATATGGACATTGTTCTTGCACGGTGCTTGTGGCACCAGGTACCATTCAAGATCTGAGGCGCTGGCTGCTTCTTTGCAGAGGGGCTCTGCCTGCTGCCTGCACACAATGAGTGCCTGCTGCTTTGCAACCCTGGAGCCATCACTGCTGCTACCCTCTGCTACCTTCAAAGCATCAGGAGTGTGAGAACCCAATCCAAAAATCTTCCCTGCTTTCCTATCTCTCTATGGAATTAATTCCCCATTCTCACACACACAACGGCCACCCCAAAGGGAGGGAACTGTGACATACACTAAATCACCTCCCTTTATCACAACAATCCTCTCCCTATCCTTTGCACCTCATCAGGGGCTTGTATTATAGTCATATATTTGTACACCTCTGTTTTGTTCATAAAATACCAGCACCCTCACAATGTCCTCATTCTTTTTTGGGGCAGAATTGAGTACTACCCACTAGGGGGGGTTTGACAGGTGTCAAGTAAAGCCTAAGGAGAAGGGGTTAAACACTCGAACCCCCTCTTAGTCTGTTTCTCAGCCCTTACACCCTTAAATTTGGTTCTTGAAATACAATCCAATCCTTAGTTTTATCCTCCTCAATTAACAAATCACATATATTATTGTGCCTTTTAATTCTAGCATCTTGTACTTTAGGGCAATAACCAATTATATGGGCATATGATTCAATATCAGCCTGGCAGTGTCTACGGGATGTATCTTGGCTGCTGAGCCTGCCTCTCACCAGGAATTCTCTGGTACAACACACATTAGCTCTCAATTGCAATGTAGTGAGGAGCTTCCTGTGAGGAATGCCTCTGTAGTGAATTATCATTTGCAAAGTTAGAGATTCCTTTGCCTTGCTGTTTAGTCCAATTGCTAAATTCCTCTTTTCTCCAATTGCAAGGTTTGGGATAGATGTTTTTAGGAGCAGACACCTCCCATTCTGATGTTAATTCCACACCACCCGATTCTTTTGTTAGTTTAATTACAGTTCTTGGGTCTTTCCTCCAGCTCTTACCCATAGTTTTTCATACTCTTCAATAACCTTTAAATGAACTATCGTTATAACCTCATCCAGAGACTGTGCCAATAGGTGAAGCCTTCTGGCTTGCACATTTGAGATCAGTTTCGAGAATCTGGTAAGACCAAACCTACCATCCCTCTTGCTGGAATATAGAATGGAATCACAAGTGGTTGATGGTAAATGTAGTCATTGCTTCACTGCAAATCTTATTTCCAGATCAAGCATCTCCAAATGCGTTATTTTAACATTGGCTTGATCAGCCAAATAATTTGTTTGTGTTGGAAGAGTCCTTCAAGGTCATGTAGTTCCAACCCCCCTGCTATGAGCATGGACACCTCCCACTAGACCAGGTTGCTCCAAGCCTCACCTTTGTTTTGTTCATAAAATATCAGCATACTTCACCACCATCACAGTGAAGCAAAAAAGCACCCTCAAAGAACCAAAAGCATTTCTGGTCTCATAAAAACACAAAGGTGAGAGTAGAACTGTGTATGACATGTCTTGTAGGTTTCCCATTTTTTCAAGTTTGTTCTAATTCTCTCTTTCATGAGCAGCTTTCTTCCAAATTTTTTCTCCTTTTCAGCACACTACTGTTCTGATTAGCCTTCACTCAAACTTATGTTCACCACAGGTATCTTACAGTCAAGTAGCATCCACCACTGTTGTCATCACAAAGATGCTTGTGTAACTGCTTTGCAATGACTCCTTGCCAGAATATCATCATCAACTTTTCCCTTCCACTCCACTCCAATTTCTTATTTTTTTTCCCTTGCAAGGTCAAAATGACACAAAGAAGTGTCATCCAAAAATTGAAAGAAAATCAATTAGATTACTTAATTATTTGTATCTAGATTTCTTTAGCATCGCATGCCTCCTTCTATTCTGATATACTTTACACTTGCTATCATATGCAACATATGTCTTCCAATTTGATTTTTTTTACCACGTCTGAAAAAGAAATCTAGAGCTGCTTCCTCTGCCTGTTCTGTTAACCTGACCCTGCCCTACTTATTTCTCATAACTCTCATCTGGCATAAGGTGACACATTTTAACATTTCTGTGGCTTGGCAGTTTATTTTTTACTTAGGTGTGTCCTTCCTAAATAGGCAAGTTAATGGAGCAAATTTACTAATGTCTTTGCTCTTTTCATCTCGTAAGTCTCAATTTGTCATAATTTGCTGTGTCCACTTCTGAAATCTCACTTCTTGTGTCAGGTAGACATATATTCTCCTTGGAAGTGCCCTATTGCCAAATATTTTTCTTTATTCTGAGCTATCTCTTTGAAACAGCCTTACTCTCAAGTCCCCCACACACTTCCTAGCACTTAGAAGAGGAAGCACAAATTTAACTGATTGTGCATTCTGCATCCTGGTTAATGTTCCTGTAATTTGCTAATACCCTTTACTTTCTCTGTAAATATTAATTTCTGTCCATAGACTGATAGATGCTGGAAGATAGAGTTTGCAGGAGACTCGGGGAAGCTGCCAAAGGAAAACTTCCACCATAGCTCCTTAATTAAAAATCATTATATCCTGGGATCAGTGCAGACCTCTTGAGACCAGTCTTTGAGAGAAAGGTACAAGCTGTATTTCTAAGGGAACACTGTTATCCAGTGGAGCTGGCAGCATGTGGAAACTTTTTCAAGAATACTTTTTCCTGTTCTTAGAAACTTTTGGTTAGTGATACTTGCAGAGGGGGCAGGAATGACATGAAAAAATAACTGTGTCTTAAAATGCAAAGTAAGCAGCTGAGAGAACAAATACAGAACATCTAATGATAGTGTCCTGGCATACTGCGGTGTTCTATTCAGGCACCCAGATGCCTTATGCAAATACTCAAAGGCATGTTGCCAGGTAAAGGCAAACCCTTGAAGAGCTCTGGATGTAGAAGCAGCTCCATTCCCACACTTTCATAATTCAAAATACACATCTTTAAATCTATTTTAAGTTATTGAACATAAATTTTAACGAAACTCATGTAAAATAAACAAGCAAAAATACAAACAAATAAAAAAGCAACAACAACAAAACCAACAAAAAACAACAACAAAAACCTCCTCTCATCTTTTTCTCCTTTTTTGTTTCTGTATTAACTGCATTAATCTCATTCATATATTCTGCAACATTGATATAAATTTCAACATAACCTTGAGGGGAATGAAAACAGAGGTTTTTTTCTCACCATTTCTTTGTTTATATAAAAGCTGAGTTCTAGCTCCACTGAAAACAGGAATATTTATTTTCTAGTTTAAGTTTTTCACACAATCACAGAATCACACAGAATCACAGAATTTTAAGAGTTGGAAGAGACCTCTTCAGACCATCAAGTCTAACCCCCTCTGCCAGAGCAGGACCACTCAGACCAAAGTGGCGTCTAGATTAATTATCTGAGGAGGAAGGAAGGACTGTGGAAATAGAACAGAAATGCTCTAAAACAACAAAGGACTGAACAACATAAGAATAATGGGAGGGGACAAAAAAAAAACCAACACACATTTGAGAAAGCAGGAAAAAAAAGAAGATGGGATAACTGTATACAGGAGAGAGACATAAGCAGTGGAAAGTTTTATCAGCTTTAAAACCTGATGTAAGCATATAACATACTTGTGCCATCACCAATATAAAACAACGGTGTGACTCCATTTAAGCACAAGTTTAATAGAAAACAATATTTTTTTAATGTTCTCAGCACCACAAGTATCATTATCATTAATGTTGTTGGTGACAACATCTCAAAGCCTGGCAAATACTGTCCAGTGATTCAGCTGAAAAGCAAGGAGAAGAAAGCATCACACACTGGTTCCTAGTCCTATTAAGTCAATGAGACTACACTGTCTTTCACTTTTCAGAGTCAAATACATCTGCTAACTGCTTTATTCTTCCTCAGGAGAACAGAGAACGGAAACCAACATAAAAAAATGCCAAACATATGTCCAAGTTCCTAGCAGGGGAATTGGAAACTTATCAAGAAATACAGTTGTATTACAAGTGCTCTGTTACTATCATCATTCAAGTATGCTAACACAAAAAAATATTTGTTAAAGAAAAAGACTGTAAAAAAATCAAACCTTCCATGCAGACCTGTCCTGGTTTGAGCCAGCATGAACCCAATTTTCTTTTTACTGTTTTATTTTCTTCAGTGAACTCTCTTTTAAGCAACACACTTTCTTAAACTAGCAGCAAATTTTCCAGCTGGTGGATTGATAATGCTCAGATGTTTATAGCTAGTGCTAAGAGACCAAGGACACTTTGCTCTGCTTGTCAGATCTGCTGCTTTGGACACTAAAGGAGCAGAAGGGTCACATCTACAACCCTCCCATAGGGAGGAGCAGGCTGGAGAGATGACAAAGTTGGCCGGAGTGTTCCATGCCATATATACTTCCCTTTCAGTATAAATTTAGGGATCACAGAAGTGAAGTGCCTTTTCATCCTTCTTTCATCTATGACCAGCATCAAGGCAGGACTCAGTCTATCCACCTCATTTGATCTCTAGGCCCATGTGTTCCTGACACTCATATCTCCACCCTCAGCTCCTGTTTGCTCTGCCACTATCTCCAGAAGTGGTCTGGGACTTTTTTGGACTGCCCCAGCTCAGGGGATTGCTCTGGAATTTGCTGGGGTTGGGGAGAGGTGTAAGGGCTTTGCACATTCCTGCACATACTTGTATGTATTTGTACAGTTTTTATTTTATCATTAGTATTTCACCAAAGCTGTCTCATTTCATTTTCAATCCAGAAGCCTCTCTCCTTATCCTCTCCCTCCTTTCCCCATCTGGGTGGGAGGGGGAGGATAGAGAGCGTTATTGTCATTGGTTTAATTGCCGATCCTGAGCGAAACACTTTCAAGACCTGATTAAGAAAACTGTTGAAGACATTTTCAGTAGCACAAGCAAAACAAGTGGGAATGAAACTGCAGCTTTAACGTGCCAAGAGAGTACAAAAAGTACACATGCGAACACATGAGAAAAAATAAGGAATGGAAATAAAATGGAAAATTAGTACTAAAATGATATAGGTGTATTTTTAAACTTAATGCTGGGAACAAGTGAACACCTCTGTGCATGCTTGGCTTTGTCCAAGAGAATGATTTCATTCTAAAGCCACAGAGCACAGGTGCAGGCCCCCACTGCTGAAGTACTGGGAAGTGATAGATTCCCCCACATATTGGTCAGCTTAAAGTCTCAGCTTGACCAGGTGCTGGACCACCTCACATGAACTGTAATGTTATCTAAACAGGGTGGAATAGATGATCCTTGAGGTCCCTTCCAACCTGGCATTCTATGATTCTATGATCCTATGAGGTGTCCAAGCAGAGATTCCCCTACAGTGGTGAGTTGGCAAGCTGTCTCACTGAAGCCCATGGAGGAACACATGGGAGCAGCCCGGGCCAGAACACAGTGAAGCAGGGACTTGCATTGGAGAAGTTCATGCCTTCACTATCTCCTGTGGGAGGATTCCTCTGACAAAATGGCAGTATAAAGGAAAATTCTCTTTGGTGGGAATTCATCTGTTTGATAGTAAACTGAGACATACTGGAAGTAAGTCTTGGAATGGCAGTAGTTCAAACAGTAGAACCTCCTGAAGAACCTGTGAGAGATATAGTCTCTGATTAATCAGGTCTTCAAGGCAAGCTATGATAGAGAATGTGGAAGATGCAGCAGACTTGTGAGGGGGAAGGTGTACACAACAGAGGAGAAGCATCACAGGTGGCAGCGATAGCAATGCCAGCTGCACTGCTTCTAATCAGATATGCAATTTTTATAATTTATTATTTCATGATGAGGTTTCTAAGTGTCTCCAAGTCCCCCTGGGGCCCATCCCCAGTTTTGCCAGTCCTGAGGCCCTGTAGTCTTGCTAGTTGCATGGTCTCTTGTGGGCTGAAGAAGCCAGGGAGACACTGTCCCTTCTCTTTGAGGGTGCTAGGGCCTGTCAGGTGAGCAATCCTTGTCCTGGCCAGCAGTGGAAGGATCAGCCATCACCTGCCCCAGCTCCTCATTAGGCTCCTCCTGCACCCTGTGGCTGGGGACAGGATTCCCCTCCAGGGAGGTGGCAGGGCCTGGAGGTGACATAGGGCTGTCCTCCTGCTGCTCAGCAGTCTGGGAGTCTGGGAAGGCCAGTTGCTGCAGGAAAGCCTGGCCGCACAGGTCTGTGGCCACAGCAATGAGCCTGTGCACAAATGTCACCGTCTGGTGTTGCAGGAAGGGCTGCAGCTCCCGGACCAGGGATGCCTCGTCCAGCCCATAGTGGCACAGATTTACGAGGATGTTACCCTGTACCAGAACCACTTCCCACCAGCGGGCCCCATACAGCCCTGACAGCTCCTGGTACAGCCAGGGCAGCAGGGGCTCAATCACCTCCATGCAGTCCCTGAAAAGGGCTGCCCAGACCTCAGGCTGGAAGGCGGCCACGTAATTCCTGGCTGACAACCCTGGAGCCTCCTGCTCACCCTGGTGGCTGGCAACTGATGGATCTGGGGGCTGTACAAGAACAATCTCCAAAAAATCTTCCTCTGACCGCACAGAGTAAATTATGGTCTCGACATTCTGCCTGCAAAGAGGACATGTTGATCTCCTCTTTGTCCAGCGCACAATGCAGCCCAGGCAGAACTGGTGCAGACAGCGCGTCACGTAAGCAACATCATCTCGAGGGTCATGGCATACGGGGCATCTCCACGCTGTCTCTGTGGCCATGTTTGTTTCCTGTGGCACACTGGGTAGAGCCAAGAACAAGGAGCTGCTGCCCCTCACTACTCTCTTATGCTGCAAAATGGGATGAGGCCAAGGTCAGTTGCAGTCCCAAGGAAACAAGGGCAGGAAGAAATGCCCCTTGAGAAGGACACCCTCCTGGCTCCCCAAGCTCGTCACCCACCCCACAGGCACCCAGCCACCTGTTAGCCCACACAGCTCACCTCCCCTGTTGCAAGTGTGCCCCGCTGCCTGAACACAGGGGATGGCTCTGGGACCGAGAGCTGCTGACAGCAGCCCCCAAAGCACCACCAGCACCAGGAGAAGCCTCGCTCGAGCCTCCAGACCTCGCAGGCTTGGTCAGAGTCCAGGCACAGAATACAGACTGAGCCAGGCTCTGCTGGTTAAAGATAAGCAAGGAATGTGAGATCACAATCCATTGCTTATGAACATCATCACCCACCTCTCAGTGACTTAACAATGGGCCATCTGCTTCTACAGGAATTGCATGGGTAACACTCTGGCTGGCACTGACACCTGTGCAGATGAAAAATGCAATCAATCCCATATTCCCTAAACTTCGAACTAACCGCTCCTCTACAGTTTGATCATTTTCGTTTGCAAGTATAAGTTTGTTTAGAGATGACATTGCTGAAGAATAACAGATGAGAAGTCATCACTCATCTTTACTGCCTAAGCCACTTTATGAAGCTCAAAACCAAAGGGAGTTTGCACAGGAAGCACTCTGCATACAGCAGAACAAATCTGATTTTCAGAGATTTGAGGAGTGCTGCTCACTACAGGAAGTTGGTGCCCAAAAAGGTTTTGTCTGAGTTTCTTTTCCTAATCATCATATATAAGTTAAGTTTAAATGGCAGTACAGTGGAAAATTCTGTTCATCTGGAATTCACTGGTTTGGTAATAAACTGAGACACATTGGAAGACCTGGAATGTCAATTGTTAAAATTGTATAATCACCAGAAGAACCTGTGAGAGCTCTGACTGATGAATTGGGGTTTCAGGGAAGGTTTGATAAATAATGTGGAAGTTTCATATATGTTTGTAAAAGGGTTTAGTACAAACCACAGAAGAACAGGGTTGTTTTTTTTTAAAGTGGATTTGAAAAGGATTATTGTATTTGCAAAGTTATGCATAGCTTTGTAAAGCAGTAAATGCCTGGTTTTAACATCAGTTAAACACACCAGTCACCTACAGGTAGCACAGGGAGAGAGGTACCTATGCTCCTTTTTGGAATACTCACAACTAATGCTGACATCTGTGATGTCTCAAACCTTGCCATGGGTACCACATTAAAAAATAGATTAAAACCTTTACCACACAAACAACATTTTAGAATACAATTTTCTTCAAACCTGGATTTCTCCTCTTCCAAAATTGACACCACTTTCCTGCAATTTGTGCACTCGTCACAATTTGCTCCTATCCCAGACCAGACAGAAAAACCCAATGGAGATACATCTCCAGTATCAAGAGCTAAACACCGTAATAGTCAGACCAAGATAATTCAGATAACAAATTTCCCTGAACAGTGTCAAAACTCCAGCACATGATGTGCCCATGCCTCTGCTCCCCCCTCCCCACACAGGCTGCTGTCGCGATACACGATACATGGTACTCAGTTCTCACATCAGCCACTCATGGTCACTTCCCACGAGGGTCAAAACTAAGTGCACAGAATAATCAGGTGAAGGACAGCATGAGTATATGAATCTAGAGTTATGTACCACAAATCTGAATTGATACACCAGCACATGTCACATCTTTCCTTCACATTTTTGGTCATCCCCAGTATTTTCCTCCAGTTGCTCTTATCTGTAGCTTCCATTTCCTTCGTTCTTAGAAAAACACTTTTTGCAGCACAACCAGAGCCATTAATGATGTTTTCCTTTACTTGGTCTTTACCATTATAGCTGAGATTAACAGAGCTTCTAGGCTCTTCTTCCTTTCGTGAAGACCCACAGTAAGAAAAACACCGTCTCAATACAGAAAAGTGCTTCAAAATTACACATCTTGTGCAATGCTGTGAAATAGTTACATTAGTCAGAACATCAGTGAAAACCAAAGGACAGTGAAGTGTATAAAATGTCCTTATAGGTAATAAGGAGATAATAGAACAGTCTGTTAAAAGAACCCATATAAATGTTAATGAAAAGAAGAGAGCAGCCTTTATCAGCAAGATACAATGAGAAGGTTTTGTGCTGAGCAGCAAAAAAAATATTGAGTTTATTGACAGTGAAAGAATAGTTAACCAGATAAAGATAGGAAAGAACTAGGAAATTAATGAATTAAAGAAACTGTTACATTGTCAGTTGGGGTTTTATGTTTACATGTAATCCCCCTTCACCTTTTGTTTCTTTCTTTTTTTTTTTTTTTTTTTTTTTTTTTTTTTTTTTTTTTTCCCCAGGAGTGAATTCCTGCTCCTCTATAAAGATTCTGGGGTTAACAGACTGAAATTTCTTATCTTCCTCCTTGCATCAAAGCAAAATCCAGTTTAGGGCTAGGAAGAGAGGCACTCTTTGTGGATTCCTCTCCATGAAAAAAAAAGATTATAATATTCTTTGAAAGATGGCAGACAGCATAGTATTTAAAAAAAAAAAAAAAAAAAAAAAGCCAGTATGCCCATTATTAATGGAATCAGCAAACCTGTTTAGAACTTCTTTTGCTCAAGGGGATTAATTTGCAATGTCCATGCCAATGACTGTTTCCTTAGCACATAACGGATCTTTATTTGAAATCTTAATTTAGCACTTATCTTTTTTTCACAGAGAGACGATGTTCAGCATAACATAAAAGAAAGTCCACTATTGGAAGAAAATTATTTCCTTTATCATCTAGCTGAGATTCATTTCCCTGCAACCTCCTAGCCCAGGAAAATGTTCATCAATCAATCATTCAATCCAGTTTAAAAATGTCTTCTTGGTTTTTGAGAGTACACCTGAGAAATGATGTTTGTGTTCATCCGAATTATTCCAGAAGTAGCTGGAAAAAGAATGTATTTCAGGGCTTCCTAGAAAGAGATTTTGTGATGGTTCAGAGGTTTTCCTTTCCAAAATGTATGGATCAAATTATCTTATTTTCTTAATCAACAAAGGAAGTTTTCCACTTAAACTGTTGCTTTTTCCTATAATTTTGCCTGTTTTGAGCCACTTAAGAGCTGACTAACAGGGCACTAAAAAAACAATCATAGATTTCAAAGCAAACCTTCCATGAACATGTTATTTCTATTCTGGAGCCTTCCTCAACAACAAAATTGTAAGAAAGGAATGAAGTTTGTGTTAGCTGGATACAAATCTCATTGTCTTTCACCAGAACTGAGTTTCTTATCACATTTTCCAGATTCTGCCTTTCCTTTCCTGTGCCATCTGTAGCAATATCAAAACCACTGATCACCCTGAGTTTTCTTTGGTAGATGAGGATGGGGTTAGGGATCAGTTGAGCAATCTGGACATCCATAAATTGAAGGGTCCAGATGGAATGTATTTGTGGGTGCTGAGGGAACTGGTGGAGGTGATTCCTGGGCTACTATCCATCATTGTTGATAAGTCGTGGGCAACAGGTGAGGTGCCTGAGGACTGGAAGAAAGCAAATGTCACTCCAGTCTACAGAGATGGCAAGAAGGAAGACCCGGGTAACGACAGACCGGTCAGCCTCACCTCCATCCCTGGAAAGGTGATGGAACAACTTGTTCTTGGCACTATCTCTAGGCATATCAAGGATGAGGGGGTCATTAGGAGCAGTCAACATGGTTTTACCAAGGGAAAGTCATGTTTGACCAACCTTATAGGCTTTTTTGAGGAAGTTACTAGGTGGATAGATGATGGTAGAGCAGTAGATGTGGTTTATCTTGATTTCAGTAAAGCATTTGACACCGTCTCCCACAGCATCCTTGTAGATAAGTTGATCGAGTATGGGTTTGGTGTGCAGGCAGTGAGGCGGATCATGAGCTGGTTGAAAGGAAGAAGTCAGAGACGTGTGGTCAATGGAACAGAATCTTGTTGGAGGTCTGTGACTAGTGGAGTCCCACAGGGGTCAGTACTGGGACCAGTGTCGTTCAACATCTTCCTCAACGACCTGGATGAGGGTATAGAATGTACCCTCAGCAAGTTTGCTGATGACACTAAACTGGGAGGAGTGGCTGACACACCAGAAGGCTGTGCTGCCAGTCAGTGAGACCTGGACAGGCTGGAGAGTTGGGCAGGGAGAAACTTGCTGAAATTCAACAAGGGCAAGTGTAGAGTCTTGCACCTGGGGAAGAACAATCCCATGTACCAGTCCAGGTTGAGGCCTGAAGTGTGATTAGTAGGTCAAGGGAGGTTCTCCTTCCCATCTATTCTGCCTTGGTGAGGCTGCATCTGGAATATTGTGTCCAGTTCTGGGCCCCTCAGTTCAAGAAGGACAGGGAACTGCTTGAGAGAGTCCAGTGCAGAGCCACAAAGATGATGAAGGAAGTGGAACATCTCCCTGATGAGAAAAGGCTGAGAGAGCTGGGTCTCTTGAGCTTGGAGGAGACTGAGGGGCGACCTCATCAATGTTTACAAATATGTAAAGGGTGAGTGTCAGGAGGAGGGAGCCAGGCTCTTTTCAGTAATGTCCAGTGATAGGACAAGGGAGAACGGGTGCAAGCTGGAGCATAGGAAGTTCCATGTAAACATGAGGAAAACCTTTTTCACCGTGGAGGGTGACAGAGCCCTGGGACAGGCTGCCCAGAGAGGTTGTGTAGTCTCCTTTGCTGGAGACATTCAAAACCTGTCTGGACACGTTCCCATGTGGTGTGCTCTGGGTGATCCTGCTCTGGCAGGGGATTGCACTAGATGATCTTTTGAGGTCCTTTCCAACCCCTAAGATTCTGTGATTCTGTGAAAGGGAAAATAAGGAAATATATACAAATATACAATATCATGGTCCTCACACAGTAATTCTCACGTCACCCCAGAGGCTGCAGAGAAGGACCTGGGAAAGTCCTGGGCTGGACTCCTAGAGCCATTGGCAGATGGGAGCTGATGCAGCAACACAGGAGCACATGGATCAGGATCAAAGGCAGATGAATGGACTGAGTCCTCCCAGGACTCCAGCCATGGGTAAAGAGATCTTGACCCTCCTGTGCCCTCATATTTATATGGAGTATGACATGTATGGGACAGAACACCTCCAGGAGGGTCACAGGTGTGACCCCTTTCTTCCTTTTGTTTCCAATGCACAAGAAGTTTTGCAGACCAAGCAGTGACCTTGGTCCTGCATAGCATTCCCCACCAGCAACTATAAAAATGGAGCATTATCAGTCTTAGAAGCAGACACTGACTGAAAAACATGTTGTTAGTTTCAAAAAGTGCAGTTTCTTGGAAGAGACTCAACTGAATGGTAAAATTATTAGAAAGAAAATTGAGTCCTGGCTCAAGCCAGGACAGTGTCATATTGAGTACATTAATTTAATTTTTTCAGGTAAAACCTAATGTAAAAAACAAAAACAAAAACAAAACAGAAAATTTGCCTTGGGTTTATTTTTTTCACACAAATAACAGTAGAAATTTTCCATCTGCAAGGTCACCATAGCAGAAAAATAAGCTAAGTTACGAAAAAGCCTTCAAAATAGGAAAATTCAGATTTATTTCAGTTTTTAAAAAATGAGAGTTTGGTTTTCTTTTATTGTGCAGTGGCTTTTGTTTGTTAAAAAAAAAAAAACAAAAAAAAACAAAAAACAACAAACTTTAATTCATACAATTTAATTCTGGCCTTAGTTTAAGCATTTTAAAATTCTAAGTTATGTGGCTAAAATTGCTGTCTTCCACTTCAAAAGTCGCTGAATTTGCTCTGAACAGGAGGTAGAAAGTATTTTACAATCCTTTCCATTGAAATAACAATATAAAGATATTTTTGAATTCCAATGTTTCTGTTCAGCAAAAGAAAACCATTTTAATTGCAATGTGATTAATCTCCTTTGAGTGACATGCAGAAGAATATCAATGCCTCACAAACAGATTTTATTGCTTGAATATTATACCCAAGTGACTCAACATGAGGATGTTGTTGAAGTATTGTGTTTTTTTAGATTCCAACTAAAACCAAAAAAACTAGTAACCAAAAAAAAAACAACACCAAAAAACACAACAAAACAACAACAAACCCAAAAAGCCACAAAAGAACACAGGAGTGTCAGTTAATCCAGCTTGCTGCAATGCTTGTGCAATATCATCATACACTTTCCCTAGAAGCAAGATTTAAAAGTCTTAGCCTTTTATCATAACTTTGTTAGAGTACATTTTGTTTGTTGTAAAAAGTATAATTAACCAAGCTAAGATCATAGTACCCTTGGAATGGATGTTGTCAGATCAGATACCACTACACATCTGCTCTCATGCCAGCCAACTCCAAAATCCAAATAAACATACAGTATTTTACCCCTTGGACCATACAAATATTCATCAGCCGTATAATGCATTTTCCATTGTCTCACAGCGAGCTTTTTAAATTTTTCATTCTTTAGAAAATGTGCTGCCCTCTAATACAGACTTAGAAATTAAACCTTTTCTGTTTAGCAAGGGATCGATCTTCCTTCCCCATTATGTAAGAAACAGGGACTAGAATTCAGAGGTTACACCTCCATCAGCTTCAATTCCGAGTGAACCCCACAATGTCATTCATGAAAAAGTGTATATGTATTGCAAAAATTGATGCCTCTCTGTAAGCACTCAGGTTTTGGGGATTTTTAAATTGTATGCAACACAGTCCAACACAGAAATTATCCTGCTCACCTCTACTACCCAAAATTGTGTACATTTATATTTGTGCATATATGCCTGATTTAGCTCCACATTTTAGCTATGCTTCCCAGCTGCATATATCTAGGTCAGGTAGTTTTAAACCCAGACGTCTTTTGATTGCTTCAAACAATCTAGTTAAATGCAAGGATCCAGGCAACTGGCTTTCAGTTGCATCCTCCCTCTGCCTGCAATACTTTTAAGAAAGCAATCTGTGATTTAACCTGAAAAGAATTACTTAAAATCTTCATCAGTGACACAGACTGTGAGTTCAAGTACACCCTCAGCAAGTCTGCAGATGACATCAGGCTGAATGGTCCAGTTGATAGACTCAAGGGAAGTGACCTTGACAGGCTTGAGGAGTCATCTCATGTAAGCCTAATCAAGCTCAAAAAAGCCAAGCATAAGGTTCTGCATTTGGATTGCAAGAGATTAGCTGCTCAAATTTCACATTAGCAGCTCAAACTTCAAAGCAAACTTCAAATATCTAGGCTACCTGATAAAATCCCACAGACAGGTACCCTCCACCTCTCACCTCCAGAGGCCAGGAAGTCTAAACATAGCTTTCATAGTGACGTAAGGAAACAAGACCAAGCACTTAGTTCTCCAGTGACTAAAAATGCCCACCCCATTTCAACTCAATGAAGAGTTCAAGCCTTGTGCTTTAGCTGCATCTGGAGACCAAACGTGTGCCTTTCATAAAAACACAGCTCCTTACTAGAAGCTTTTGTTGAAGGAATGAGTGGAGTAGGTATGTTATTATAAAACAGTGGTAAAATTCTGATATGGTTGACTCCTTAGCTCTTTCTGACTATTACACACTTGGAGTACAGAGACAATGAGTCTGGTTTGGCCACCGGATGTGGGAAGAAGCTGCAGGAAGTCTGTTCTTGTCTGTCAGAGAGGCTTATGCAGCAAGAAAGTATTTTGCTCTTCCCTGTTGTTCTTCCAGGAGCTGATGGAAAAGAATGTGGTTCATTTGCTTGTTTTCAAATTGAAATAGTGTTTCTGCTTCTCAAGATGTAACCTGTAAACACAGCAAGTGCTGAAGCAGTGACAGCCTTTAGCAACCAGACCCTAAGGCTCTTTTACACTGTTATTTTGATATTCCATTCTAGCTGTGCCCAAAAGCAAGCAACATCATTGTTTAGCTGCTGGAAGATTAAGGGCATTCACTGCACACAATAATAGAGCAGTAACAAATTGGTTAGATACTGATGATGAGATAGATTATGTAAATGCAATGCAATAATGTTCTGATGAAAAACTGAGGAGCTCAAGCAACTACTATGTTTAAGTATGTAGAAATCAGACTAGGAACAAGCTTCTATAAATTCATCAGGTCACAGTTGTGGCCAGTTCTATACATTTGCTATTCCCAAGGTAGTTTATCTTCAGTGGATGACAAGACCTGAATGGACTATTTGGAGAACATCCTTTCTGTATTTGGCCATACCTACTCTAGGATAGTGTTAGTAAATGATTCATTAAAGTAATATTCACTTTATGTCATATTTACAACCTCTGTATCACAAAGAATAGTGACTGACATCAGGGGCTTTGCAAACAGCAGAGTGTATATGGTGTCTTTACAGTGTCACCCAACCACGGAGAAGCTTCGAGCCTCCAACAAAGTAATTACAACAAACATCATTGTTCAAAATTAAAAAAAAGACAGTAGGTACACACACAGCATTGACTAAGAACATGCTTATAGGAACTGCATTTTGCAGCTTAGCACTGGAATATTTGTTACAGATGTAATAATTTATTTGAAATTTGCATTTATTTTAATTTCTGTTACAGCTGCAGCCAGATGTCTCAGTCAAAATAAAGGCCTTGACACAGTGAAATCATTGCAGCCCTAAAATCTTTAATATAATCTACAGAAATAGGACTAAAAAAAGGAAAACATCACAGAAAATAGTGATTACTTCATCTGGGGAACTGAGTAAATAAGCACAACAAACCCAATGCCAAAGAGAGGAATGTTCCAGAGTTGCTATTTCCTGGACAAGGTCTCTAAGGGTTGGATACTTTACCTAAGTAGGAAAACTCCATTTCTTTTCAGATTTTTGAAGAAAAGAGGTAGCCTCACTTGTGGGTTTTTTTTTTCAAAAATGGGTAAGGCAGTCTAATTCAAGAAGACATTTGAGCAGTAAATACCACTTTAATAAAACTCCATCTCCAAGAACCTCTAGCCTCAGAGGGACCAGGATGGGACAACAGCTTTTCTCTAGCCAGAACCTTCAGCATAGAGCTGCCTTTACCACAACTGCAACTCAGGGACTACTCTTCTAAGAACCCAGACAGACCAACGGAAAGGCAAACTCGAATTCTTCCTACAGGCAGAGGCTGTAAAGTAGGCCAGGGAAAGTGACACAAAACTGAAGATCCTTATTGGAAGTACAGGGGCAAATTACAAAATTTAAATACCACTGAAGGATAGGACAAAAATGCCAAATCAATGTTAAGGTAAAATGACATTAGGTGTTCATCAGATACAATTGACACATTCACAGTGCTGACCTAGAGATGTCATTGCCTACAGGCACCTGTATCAGTATTTCACTGATTTCCATTTCATTTGCAATTACATAGCTGTCTGGATGTCTTCGCTTCATCTTACCTCTTCTCTTTTCCCTGTCCAAAGCACTCTGCATTCATTTCTCTACTATTTATGCAGCACTGAATGAGCAGTGCTCTCGCTCAGAGGATGAATCCTGGGCAGCTAGTGACAGTGCTGATCTTTGCAAAATGACATTGTGTCTTGAGCTGCTACTTTGACAACCCTATGTTACCAACTGCTGGCAAGTTAAGCCTTGGGACCTGAGGACATCTTTAATGAATATTCAACAAGACTCTCCCATTGCGAAGTGTAGTCACTCTACCCTGTCACCTTGTCACTAACTACAAGCTTGAGTGTCTGATGATCAGGCTTAAAAGCATGACCAGAAACGCACATCTTGCAACATGATTTGTGAGTTGAAGGAGCATGGCAGGGAGATTTATTTGGAGCCATTCCGTTCCTTTTTCCCCCCTATACACTTAAAGATTTTTCATTGTAATATGCATTTATAGGAGAAAAGAAGCTCCCTTGGCAGCTGAATCTTAAAGAAAGAACTCTTGAGAAACTTCCATTTAATGCTTTCTGCATATTTTGTATTGGAGACCTTGGTAAGAAGGCAGAAGATGGGTAAAACTGTTATTCTCAGTCATCTCTCACTACTCTGCTCTACAGAGCCGGTATAACATTGTTCAGCTAGCTCAATTTCATCTTTAAACTGCATAGTTCAAGACACACTCATAAGGGAACATATCTGCATCCATGATTCTAAACTTGACAGACTTCAGTATTGTCACTCATCAAATCTTATTTTTTCTTTCTTTCTTTTACCTCCATAAAACCCTAGAATAAATGTTGCAGAAAAAGCAGTAGAAACACCTCTACACAAATCCCAAGGTAAGGGCTGAAGGAATAACTTCAGTATTAGGAAAGTCTACAGACTTCCATGGGATGTGAAAGCAAAAGAGGAAGCCACAACACCTCCTAGGTCTTGTTTACACAAAAAAAAGGTGCCTTGCTGTTACTGTACCAGTATTGTCAGTATTAGCTCCCAAGGCAGAGCAATTATTCCACATCCAGGGAAAATAAAGGAAACGTTCAATGAGCAAACAGGCAAAAATAAATATTATTTCACTTACTGAATGAATGAATGAATGAATGAATGAATGAATGAATGAATGAATGAATGCATGCATCTCAGGGTTTTATGCTGCATGAAAATTACACCCAAAACACAAACAGATCTCTAAAAGACAGTTTCTTTCTCAGCATTTTCTGCGAAAGACTAATCCCAATTCTTCTTTTAACCTTTCTAATTTTAATAAATCCAAACTTTTGTGGGGAAAAAACTCAGTTTCCCACTTTTTATTTGTACCTGGTATTTATGAATTCTATGAACTCAAGTATTTCTAGACTTATTTAATCCCTTTAATATGTGCCAATGCATGTTTCTCTGATGGATTTGTTTTCCCATGGTAGAATTTAGAAAGGCTTTTGGCTGATTATTGTGAAAAGAAAAATCTTTTTATAAGTACAGATTTATCATAAAGAAGGGTCTGAGTTTAAATCTTCTTTTAACCAGCATGAGGAGCACCTCTCTGTAATTAAGGCTTTAGAAATAACAGTAACTTGTTAAGGCACCTAGAATGTCTGGATGTTTGTTTTGTACCAAACATTAACTCTTTGTAGCAGCTTCCACATTACACAATTTAACAAATTGGGATTCTTGTTTTCACAAAACACAAACAACACAAACAACAACAAACATTTAAATGCCAGGAAGGGAGAACATGCCTTTCTTGCACATACAAAGATTGCAGAGATTGTTTCCTTTTTCCCTCCTCCCCTTCTCCTTTGTCCTCTCTTTTTCTTTCTTTTCCTTTTCTATTGCCTTTCCTGTTTCTTAATTTATTACTTTGTGGTAACAATGATAATTAGGTCAGGTTTCATAAAAAATGAGGCAGGTCAGGAAAAGATTATTGAAATTTTGAAATTGCTGTAAGTTTTCTACTTTTTACCTCTGAAAGATTCTGCTGAGCAGTGCCAAATAGTCATAATCTGATCAGCTCCCCTACAAACCCTGAAATTTTCTTTGCATTTCGGAAGTTTTTAATTTAAATTATTATGACTGACTGCAATTTATTTCAGGCTCATTCAATAGAATCTGTGTCCTGAGAGACAGGGAAGAACATTTATCGTAGTGTGGAACATAAATTATGCATATGAACTGTTAACCCTCCTGGGCTAATAAAACTATTTCTTTCTTTTAACAAGCACAATATTTTACTGCCAGAAATTTGGATTTATTCTTATAATATAACTAAAAGAAAACACTGTATTTCTGCTTCTAATTAACCTCTTCAGCCACAGGCACATATCAGTGCAGTTTAATTCAGATGGTAGTACTTAATAATTAACACTTCTGAAAAAGTCACTTGCTGTGATTTGGAAGGGATTTCTTTTGGTAAGGCTTAAGGAATACCTCAGGAGTGCCTTGTAATAAAATGGAAACAGGAACTTACATCCCTGCTAGTGCTACTGAGACAGACAAGCAAAATACATAATAGCACAGAACATAGGGATTTGAAGAACTTTTCTCTGCCAAGCTTCTGCACTACGCTCAGTGATGAAGATCCCAGTTAAAAGACTAGATAAGGTAACAGTTCAAAAAACAGAAGACAGCACAATACTGAAGGAGCTCTTCTAGCTGGGCCAGGCATTAAATTAGCTCTCAGAGAGGACAAGGACTGAAATCATTGCTGTTTTCTTCTATGTAGTTAACTTCCATGGAGTGTTGATGGTGAAAGTGAAATACTGAGCTCCCAGACAGCTGCAGACAGATTTCTCAAGGATTTGGAATAACTACAAATGTATGACCTATGGTGAATAAAACTCAATGTTGACAAATGAGCAGTAATACACAGCACATTCAAAAAACCCCAAACATACAGGGGTACATATGAATTAACCCAGATTAATCCTCAGGGCCATCCTGCAGTGTGAGGAAATAACAGTGGACTTCTTGTTAGCAAAGAAACCGTACACTGTAAAGCTGCATAACCAAGTTGGCATGAGGTATTTAATAGCTCAGATGAAGGTGTCTGGAACATCAGCACACAGATTCACTGCAACAGCTTATAATGAATGGAGATCTCACATGACTGGAATGTTTTGTTTAAGACTATGCTGTCCAGATGCTGTTATTCCATAACTGAAATTAAAATTTATGTGCAAGTTTAAAAAACTGATAGGAACCTCCTCATTCTATTCAGGAGTTGCTGACTTTGCTGCTGTACTAAGAAGGGGTGGACATGGAAAACCATAGTCTGTGGTCCTGCTTTTCCTCCAGTTGTTCAGGTCCATCAGCCAAGTTCTGTATCAGAAAGTTTTGGGAGGATTTATCCAGTCTAATAGGTTTTTTATAGCCAGAGGAGTTTTCAGGAAACCATACAGGTAAATAACTAGTTTCTAATTCATAATTCTCATTGTTATAATATGAAAAGTTACACAGGATGCCAAGTGGTAAAATATCCAAGAAAAAATCCAAAAGGCACAAGTTTCAGCTTCATTTTGGGCTTTCCAATGCCTTTACCAGGAAATCAGTCATACATAAGGTGCCTGATCTGTTTGGCTCAGGAAGACAGAGGAAATCAGTGATAATACTCACACTGCTTCCTAGTGTGAGCTGAAAACAGTGGCTGACATTACTCAGGACAGCTTTTTGGTTTGTGTTGGGCTTTTTCCCAGCAGGCTGGAATATTTAACGCAACTTGAGAGGGTCTCTTACATGTTGCCTGGGTACATTTCCATCATGGAAAACGCAGAGTTAAAAAAAAACTTGTTGGCCACTGAATCAGAGTCCCTGAATATATGTTATCCCTTGGCAATATTCTGCTATAATATCCTTTCCTGTGTGTTGTGTCTACCATACCTTAAGCACTTGACATTTTTCCAGTTAACGTAATTAACCAGATCTCTCTCCACTCTTCTTCTGTATTGATCTGCACCATCTGCACCATACACACCTCATCACTGTGTAATTTACACCTCATGCCATTACTATCCTGATAAAATGCAAGAAATAATTAAATGTTACTAGTTTTGCTGTGGAGGCATATCTTCAAAAACATCAGGGACAGGGAAGTTTTATGTGTTAGTGATTCACACAAGCCTAAAACAGGAGCTGTGTGGAATGTAACTAGATGTGAAGAGACGTTGTACTTGAGTAAGTCGTTGTCAGAATTAGCAAATTCCACACTAACTTTGCTTTCTTTTCTAGACAGAGGTACCATCAAATGAAGATCGGTCCTACTTACCCTCATTATCAACATATGGTATAAAATTTAAGGGTATGTTTGAGGCACAGTAAGGATCCAGAGATAAGAAAAGTAATTTCACCAGCCCTAAGTCAACTGTCAAATAAGAGTCTGTCTGAAGTTTTGTTTGGGTAACAACTATCTCTTAGAAAACTATACTAAATATTTTGTGCCTGGAAGTCTTAAACCAACTATAATATGTTGCTCTGCCCTGGAAGCTCGTATTTCAGCTTCCTGAAATAACAGGATTACCTAGAAAATATACAAATCCTCTATAAGTAAGCCCTGAGAAAATACCAAGTTACTTGGATCCTGGTGTCATACCTCTCTAAACCTCAGAAACACATTTGTACATTAGTCTTGTAAGTGTCTATGAAACAAAGTATTTAAGTATATGCATCTTAGGTAAGGCAGAAAATATACCATAACAATGGCACTTGAACTAATGTTTAGCTCTGCTTGAATAACTAGAATTAAGGATGCAATGCTGAACTAGGATTTTGAATTTAATATTCAATCCTTCTGTGGCTGGCTCCCAGCAGTGGGACACATTTTCTAGAGACTGGATCACCTACTGCTCCAACAGTCAATGGCTGTCAAGGTTTAACATTAGGTTGGCAATTTAATGAATGAGAAAAGCTCTCAAATAACCCCTCTCTCTTCACCAGGAAGAGAAAGGAAAGAGGACAAGGGAAGAGAGTTACGGGTTATAAACTGAACTACACAGCTTTGATGAAAACGATGAAAAAGAAAATAATGAAATATATACTTATATATATAAATATCCAGCAACCCACTATCACATTCTGCTCCAGTAATGCCCACATCACCACAGAGGTTGCAAGGCAGGACCTGAGAAAGTCTTAGACTGTGCCCCTGGAGTCAACAGCAGAGAATGGATGGAATTCTCACAGACCCCCAGCCACAGACAAAGAGAGCTTGACTCTTTTGATCCCTCAGATTTATGCTGAATATAGAGTATAGGGGATGGAACATTTGATCAGTTTTGGTCACCTGTTTGGTCCACTCCTCCCCTCAGGAGGGTCTTGGGTGTGACCCCTTTAGTCCCTTTTGTTTTCAGCACATAAGAAGTTTCACAGAACCAAGAAGTGCCCTTGACCCTGCACACCATTCTCCAGAAATAACTATAAACGTTGAACATTATCAGTCCTAGAAGCAGACACTGACTGAAAAACGTGCTGTTAATTTCAGCAGCTGCTGCTACTTAGAAGAGACTTAACCAGGACGTAAAATTATTA
>NW_009951917.1:246973-248378 GCF_000747805.2 Chaetura pelagica | reverse complement strand
ATTCCATGCCATTCTCATCATGCCCGAGTGACGTGTCCTTTGTCATCAAAGACACAGAGTACTAGAGCATCTTTCTATACCAAAGTTCATTGAGTTAGTTAAGTCCATGCTGGCAGGTATCCATCTGGCACTGCAGTCTCTCAGAGCAAGGGAGAAGGTGTGAAAGTTGCTACAGCTCATACCCAAGGGTTGCAGGCTACAGATGTCAGCCTTGTACTCTTCGAGCATCTTACAAGATGCCAGTCAATGAGGCTCATTCTGGTTTCATTACCAAAACATTACGATGAAAAACATTTTTTGAACAGCTAGTATTATGTAGCAATTAACACATGTGGGGCTCAAGTCCACTATCGCAGGACTAGAAAACCCCATGAGCTAAAACGATCCCACAAATGGCTTTGCCTTTCCCTGAAGCAGGAAAAACACTGTTTTCCTTAACACTTTATTTTCATGTACCGCAGGGACTTTATCCCCTTTTACATTTCAATCATTAAAACCTGAGTGGATCACAGTAAGAATTAATCACCTCTCAAAAATATTGCTACTACAGTATTTTAGCTCATTTGTCTGCTGCCTTTACAAGGTTTCAAAGCAGGCCACCCTTTCCTGAACACCACATTTCCTTTCTCCCCTTTTTCTGCTGCATCTGCATTGCAGATACCTCAACAAAGAGCAGCCATGGTTTAATTAATTACATCTAGAAATCACTTGTGTACATTTTCCTTTGTTACTGCCAAAGTGAATCAAGAAAAAAAAAAAAAGAAAAAAAAAAAGTTTTAAAACTGCCATTCCTTTCTTTGGTCATTAGCATTTGATGGAAGTTTGATATTATGCTTTTATTATATTCAGGGGAATATTTAATAACAATGTAAACCTAAGGCATATCATTGGAATACATTTGGAAAGTCTGAGCCTTTTTAAAAATGAAGACACGACTCTTAAGAACATTAAGTAGGTTTATAACCAACTTATAACCAAGGCTCTTAATATTTATCCTTGGTACTATATCAGGGCAATTTCATGCTTATTTTTTCTCTCATTAATAAGCTGTCTTTTGAATGGAAAACAAGTCAATCTTTATGACAAAACCCACTGTTTCCATACTGTTGAAAGAACATTAAGCTTTATTTCTCAGGTTTGCAAAACATGAAAAAAAGAAAAACCCTGAAATGAGAAATAAATGTTTTAAATCATTAATTGCAGCCATTTGAATTTAACACATTTGATATTTAGGGTACAAATAAATCAGATCTATGAAAAACAATTATAACTGAACATGAAAAACTTTCAACCAGTTTACTTATCTTTATCTTCCTCATACTAACAATAAAGGTAGAAGGGAGAAAAAACAACATTGGATTTTGGGACATTTTTTGTGTTGGTTTTTTTTTTTCTAAAATGAATG
>NW_009951917.1:227248-246759 GCF_000747805.2 Chaetura pelagica | reverse complement strand
ATTTGGTTTTTGGGGATTTTTTGTTGTTGTTTTTTTTTTTTTTAAAATAAATGTTTTTTTCTTTTTTTTTTTTTTTTTTTTTCTCCACATAAATTAACACTGAAGCACTGAAACAGTCAGTGTACTGATTTGTTCTCCTTTAAGTATTGCCACAGGGTACCACACTGCAGTCTTCCTTTCAATGAATGAAAATGACCTTAAAGTGTGATTAGAAGATATTGTATTTATTGTAATAGAATTTTGTTCTGTTACACTAGTCTCTGGTGCTTGCATTTATACCTGTATTTCAAAATTCATTGACATTTTATGAACTGTATGAGATTGAAATAAAAGAAGGGACAAACTAGGCCACCAAGAGACTAGGTCTAGGCCTTCAGTTTGACACAAGGATGCTACATTTTCTAGTTTAGGTAAACTGAGGACTCTAAATAGGTACCAATAATAAAAGTGTTGAAAACTGTGGAAATCTTAAGAAAATAAAACCTGTTGTACAATCTCTAAGTAAACCTAAAAAAAATATTCACAGGGGAAGCAGAGGTCAGCAGGCTCTAATGACAGAGCACAATAACTATTTTTTTTCTCAAGTCCAAAACCAGAATTTTATACAACTTGAATAAAAATTAAAATACTTTAACCTGTTTAGAAGCTGTAGGCTGCAGATGACTGATCTGACACACACTGTATGTTAGAAGATACCTGCTGTCTATGACAAAGGAAGAACAGAATGAATCCTTTCTGTAGGATTGAATTTAAAGGCTTATTATGTAGAAGAATTCAAAGCTGGCTATTCTGAAGCTAATATCTGCAGTCAAATAAATTCTTTAGTGACAATCCAGAGTTGGGATGCTCTCAGTTTCTCTTTATTACTGGTCAATTTTGCATACAATGAACATGAGCTAACAATGAGCCCAGAACTCTGCAACAGCAGTTACTATGCTTTGGGCATTCCTCCAGGAAAAGGGAGTTAGGGAGTCATCTACCTGGACACTCTCAATACAGAAGAGATCAGAATTTGGGTCTTCTCTTATACTGTTTGCATGCACTGACTCAAACTTAAAAGAGAGGTGGGAGATGTCAGTAAGTTCAAATAATTTTCATATACATTAGAGTCAGTCAAACAAGCTACCCTCCTTAATCACTCAGTTCTAGCATCCAGTAAGATGGCAGGATGAAAATCATGCAAATGGTCACATCAAACATGTTAAGAACTGTGCAACTTCTTTAAATAAAGTTTTGTGTTCCAAAATATTTTCTACACATCTCACACAAATATCCTAATGTCCATTTAACTAGAGTTCTGTCATTAAAAAATAAAAATGAAAAAAATCATAGAATCATATAATAATTATGGTTGGAAAAGACCTTCAAGATCATTGAGTCCAGCTGTAACGCAACTACCATAAACACTAAACTACATCCTGAAGTGCCACATCTAAATGCTTCTTGAACACCTACAGGGATTGCAACTCCACCACCTCCCTGGGCATCCCATTCCAACACCTCACCACTCTTTCAGTAAAGAAATTTTTCTTAATATCCAACCGAGACCTCTCCTGGAACAACTTAAAATCCGTTTCTCACCCTATCGCTAGTTACTTGGCAGAAGAGACCAACATCAGCATCTCTACAGCCTCCCTTCAGGTAGTTGTAAGGAGCTATAATATCTCCCCTGAGCCTTCTCCAGACTAAATAATCCCAGTTCCCTCAGCCACTCTTCATACAACAAAAAAAGGCCTGCTCTTACTCTACTGTTAACATCTTCCAAGTTTTAGAAGTAATAGGCTTTGAGCTAAGGACTGCAGATTATATCTAAAGATTTGTATGCTATGGTAACCAGTGTGAATATATGCTGAATCACAATTAGGTTTCAGAGCTCTATTTGCACTTGCACTTTCCAGCAGAGACTTCTCTCCACTAATGTGGCATCAGCCCTTAAATTTGCTCTTGCAGCTAAGTCAGAGCACATATGCCAGTGCCACTCCACCCAGAATGTTTGCATGGCAGACATCTACTGAACTATCTGGAATGCAGTCTTTAGTTCCTCTTGCAACAGCAGCTATCAAATTGATCACAGCCAATAAACTCCTCTTATTGCTAGAGAAGTTACAAGTGTAAGCAGCATTTATGCAATCTCTCTAAATATTTCAACACCAAAAAAACCCAAAGTGGTGGAGAAAACTCAGGACCTGAAAGCATATCAGCCCTCTGACCTTATCAAAAAACTATGTCAATTCAGCCAGTTTCTCCTCTCTTTACACCACTAACTTTCTGTCTCCCTGGGGCATGACTATGGTCTGGAGCATCTGAGTTCCTGAAAGAACATATGCCACAGCCAGAATACTCAACATAAAATTCTTCTTCCCTGCGTCTTGTTAGTTAAAATTTTAATGACACTGTGAAAAATCCTTGTAGAAAGGAATGCTCCCAATTTATTTTCTAAGCACCAGAAAGCTACCCTGGATACCCTTGCTCATTAGAAGAAAATTCTTACTCTCTTAACCTTTACACCACTTCTTTTGCTGCTAACTCACTCACCCCTGGAGATATCTTGGCATGCCTGGGATACTCCATGCAACATGCAGGGAGGCAGGCAGAGTTCTGTGGCAGTGTGTTCTCCTCCCCTTCTGTCTAAGCAATAGCCACCAGTGGCAGTCATGATGGCTGCATCCATCTTAAGTTGGACTCTAGGGAGACAGATCACAACAAAAAAGGTAAGGGCTATAAATCTTGCTCAATATCTATGGGCTAGTTGAGCATGTGCCAACAGAAATATGGCTGTTGTGCAAATACAACTGTAAGGGATGAGACAGGCTAGATCTTTCTTTCCAAAATTTGGTCATTCCTTCTTCTTCATGAAGTCTTTTACTCTTCTACTCTCATCTGAAACAGTTTCACTTTCTTCAAGAAGTCTTCCTTTTTAATCCAAGTGTCACTCTCTGCATTTGTTTTGTTAATTAACAACTGTCTCACCTAGTAAGTGAAAATCTCTCTTTTTAGTAAATCTTTAGGAAATCACTTTCTCTATGAAATGTCTTCTCTGCTAAACCTCTTAGAAATCACTCTGTGGTGATGAGATATTTGGGCTGATCCCTACCACTACCTCACATCTAAGCATAGTGTATGAAACCAGTATTCCATGCCTCTTCTATCTTTAAAAATCCACACCTTATTTGCCTTTATGGAAGGCTCATTCTTTCAGAAAAGGTGGTAAAATATCACTGATGAGGTACACTAAGGGCTACCTTCAAAGTGTTCAATTTCAGCCAATCAGAAGTTAGGCAGTATGAAAGTTATGTTCTTGTTCATTCTTACCTCTGATCACCTGTGCACCACCACATGGTCTTAATTTCTTGGCTTTATGTTATCTTTTTTCTTATGAAGGATCTGAACTTCAGGTGCATTAGAAAACCCCATGTTTCTATAGAAACATGATAATTTTAGGTATAGGAGGAGCCACGTATCTGTCTTTAAGAATGCAGTCTTTTATGCCCTCTATTTATTGTTCTTCTCCAATATCTCTCTCTCGGTTTTGAAAAGGAATAGACTTCACAGTGCACCAAGTAGGCCACTAAAGCAGAGGGTCAATGAAGAGGTGTTCTGAAATACTTCATCATGCCCTTTATAAAGTTCTGTGGTGTTCTGGGACGAAATCCAGATGTATTATTAGGCACCAGCAGCTGAATAGGTAAAAAACTCCCCCGAAAAAAAAAAGAATTCAGTAAGAAGCACAAAGGCATTAAAATTCCACACCAATATGCATTCTGCTACTGGATAATTCATAAAAGATCACAATCAAATAAGGGAGATTCTGTGCTAAAAGTAAGCTTCACAATTAGAATAATCCTCAATTTCTGCTGAGGAGGTTTAAGGAAATCAGTAGTGAGCAGACTTAGTCACTACGTCTCGGATGTCAGAGAAAGCTAATTCCTTTGACAAAACACTTTGCCAGCTCTGACTCCTCTGGAACCAGGTTCTGCCATTTTGGAGTAATTAGGGCCATTTCAGATTCACCCTCTTCGCCTCCTGTGGCTTCTCATTGGGACAGGCAGAAGCTGGAGGTCTGGCAGAGCAGGTGATAAAAGAAGACAAGTGCAACTGAAGTGGTTTCTGCAAGTGAGATACAGCTATTAAAACCCAGAGAACCACTGTGGGGGAAAAGTCACATTTGCATACCTCAGGCAGACATGAAACACAGAGGTAACTTGTCAGTGGAAGAGGTGCCACTGCTTAGAGATTTTGAGAGAATTTTAGAAGTTTTTAGTGAGAAAATAAAAAAAATGAGAAAATACCTACATATAAGAATTCTGAGTCTCCCAATAAAAGAACATATCTGTATTTTCAGCACAGGAGATTATTTTGAGACAGAAAATATTAGGGCAGTATTCTGTAAAGAAGCTGATCTTCTTTTCTGTGTTGCAAAAGGTTTAATAGAATCACAGAATGTGTGGAGAAAGGACCTTTAAAGGTCATTTACTTCAGCCCCCCTTCAGTGCACATGGACCTTTTTGACTAGATCAGGTTGCTCAGAGCCCTGTCAAGCTTTGCTCAAACTGTCTTGTTTGACATGCCCAGACATCTGCCAACTCATGAATGTACCATTAAGAAAAATAATGAAAAAAAAAAAAGCTCAACAATCAAGTTTTAGCAAATTACTCTTTCTTCCCTCACCACTTCCTTCTTTTACTCTATCTGTTCCTGATAACAGCAAAGATCTTTACATTCTCACTGGAACTGCTCAGCACATCCTGACCTACAATATGCTGAGTTTTGATGTAGATCTTTTAAAAACTAGAATCAGAGATCATGATGAAGCAAAAAAAAACCCCAGCCTGCAAATTTTGAAGGGTTTTGTTGGTTTTCTTGGTCTTTTTACATTTCCTCTTTAATTCATGTACTTAGGTGTTTGTTTTTTTTCTCAGCCATAATGACAGAAACATGTTTACTGTAGATAAACAGGAATAGTGTCAAACCTGAACATAACAGAAAGCAAAAGTCTCATCAGGCACAGCATGAATACTTTCAACTTCACATTTAAAACAACTTGTATAGCAGTGTAGCAAACAGACACAATTCCACACCTGGAAATTCCGCACTCTTGTTAGCTGAATTCATACCCACAGACATTCAAATATTCTTTCTCCATCCAAATATAATCACAGCCACAAGTGAATTCAGCAATCCCAAATAATAACTGTACAGAATCAACTGACAATGGGTAGTTGCATCAGGAAAAAGAAGTATTCTACCAAAAGTTTTTCTTGCATCCATTAGATAAACTATCTTTACAGAATTTCTTGGAGTTTACTACCTATTAAACATTTCTAAATGTACTAACATTAATTCTCTTTCAAATCTTACATTTATGACTTCATTATTAATGGATTTGTTAACTGAGTTGTGAGCTTTGAGTGTTATGAAAACATATAATTAAATATATATGATACACTGCGAGCATGTTCCTTGCTTTCTTCAGATCGTACTGTTTGTTTCAATTTAGTGTGAAATAGACCTTTTTCCTTGCTCTGCTATTTCTGTTTGTCTTTTATATAGCTGATAAAACTTTAATAACTTAAGGACAGTGCTTGCATCCACTCTGTCGAGCCCTTAGGTCTGATACATTTCACATTTGAATTTACGTCTAGTCTGCAGAAAAACTGTATGTGCTTCAGAATTGCTGTCTAGCATTTTCCATGTTCTTTAGATTTGTGTTATCAATACTAGTTATTAACAGATTTTAGAAAGAGGAATTAGATGTTTATTAATTTTTTATTTTCTCAGTGGCAAGAATCACAAGAATCTTTGGTTTATTGCTCTTTGGAAGAACTTCCTTCCTACTCTGCAAGCTCTGTGCTACATCATTCTTTTAGTCCAGAAGAAGAGGATAATGATATTAATAATGACCTGACAACATTCAGATACTGCTCTGCTCTTTTCCAAACAATTCACTGAACAATCAGTGCCTGAGGGCCACTAGCAGCCACATGACAATGAGTTAAGTCAGCAGTTCTTAAAGGTCAAAATTTTCCATATAACTCAAATCAAAGCTGAGACTCTCCATACTGCATACAGGGGTTTCATTCTCAAACATGGGCTTCAGTGAGCTGACTAAAGCTAGAAAAACAAGCAGAAACTGATCCCTAGCATACCAACCTGCAACTCCATCCCTCCTGCCTGTCTCTAATTCCTGTAAAATCAAAACAGCGTTCAAACACCCTGGATGAATATTCAGTTGCTCTGTATTTACCAGCTTGTCGTTCAGTCCCTGAGATCCACAGAATGGGGGTTATATGGCACAAGTCTCTCTCTTTAGAGTATCTTGCTAAATCAGATAAAGACATCTAAACTATATAGTTTGTTGAAGTGCTGAGGACCTCCCTGATCACACTCATATCAGAAATTATTTCTCTACAACCCTCATTGCTAACAACCCCCACATGTAAAGAATTTTTGTCAAGTACTTGGTCATATGGTAGCAGAGGCATCTAATGTGTGACTGTTGTGTATAGATTAATAGATTTTTGGAGGCTGGGGGACTTAAGTAGATTATCTCAGAATTCCTTAATCTCAGAAGTCATCCACTTAATTCTGGTATGATTCCAGAAGTAGCTTATAATTGATTAAGCCCAAATTTCAGACAAGCATCCAGGCTTTTTCACCTAAGCTAACTTGTTGGTTACACACTTATTAAAAACTCATACTTAATAACAGAGCATAGCTACATGAAACTTTGGTTGTTTGCTGTGATGTGTTATGCCTAGTGGCCAGAGAGCACTAAAAAGTGATAGACATAAATCATCCCATCTCTGAATGAAAGCTGGAAGCAGGAAACATCACTCAAGAGGAGTCAGTTGCAGCATCTACTTATTCCATTCATGAAATCACAATAGCCTGATGGAAGAAAGTGAAATGTCTTTCTCCTACATCCTCATCAGCCTTACACAGATCACACAGATCATTAGCTCTAGTAGCCTGTCACCTTTTAAATACCTCCTTTTCTTTTTCCTTTTTTTTCTAGTATTACTACCACATGAAAAATGGGGTTTGGACATGGACAGCTCAATCTCTGTATGCTCAGTAGTTTCCATGGCAACAGGCAAGTTGGTCCATCGCAAAATGCAATGGACCAATTAGAAACAGTTATTGCATATCAGGGAGACTTCCACGGAATTCCTGTCAATTACTTACATTTCAGAAACATCTCATGAGAAACTATGAACAAACAGGGAAAAAAAAATAAACTAAAATAAAATATAAAAATTTTTAAAGAGCTTTGGGTGTTGAGTTTCCAGGCAGGTTTATATCTTGATCTTAGGCACAGGAAAAAACAAACATTCACAGTAACACAGAATACCATCATCTTTTAAACTGTCACTACAGCATATCCAGAAAAGGCTGAATATCTTGCAAAAGTGAGGAGTGAACTTCCATCCACTTAATCCTGAAAGTAGTATTGATGTTCCAGCTATGGATGTGAACACTAGCAAGGTGCTAAACACTCTACTGAAGAACTGCAGAACAGACTCTTTTTTCTCCATAGTCCTAACAGTTACAGAAATTAAATTGTGAAAATGGGAAAGAGAATTAAATTAAATCTTAGTCTAGCAGCCACTCATTACTGATGTAAATGAAAGCAGACTGAATTCTTTTTCTCTATTCCACAGGTAACCACTGGAATAGCATGTATTCAGTGGGTCTGACTACTTAGATCTTCTCATCTCATGTCCAGGCAACTTTCTTGCTGTGCATGTGTGCATCACGAGACACACGGCTGGCTGGTGACTGAGACAGCATGAGCATATTGCTAGTAATTTGCAGAAAAGCTCTTCAGACACACGGCTTAAAGCATTTTAAATTGCCTAAAGGTGCACACTCTGAAGCATGAGAGTCTTTTAACAAAACTTCTTCCTGATACGTGCAAAAATCAGTCAGATCAAGGCTAGAGGAGTGTTTTGCAAAAAAAAAATAATAAAAAAAAATATCCTAAAACCAGGTGTCTTAGAACAAGTATGGCCTGGGAAGATATCTATATCGGCTAAGTAGCTAACAAACTACAAAAAAGTCAGGGAGAATATAACAAGTAAAACTTGACAGAAACAGAGAAGTAAGCAATGACTGGAAGAAGAACAAGTTTGTTTGGGTTTTTTTGTGGTTTCTAGACCTGATTACAACAAAGAGCATAAACATTCAAAGTGAAAAAAAAAACCTGCTCTATTGCTTTACATTGTGAAATAGGGATTTCCAAGCCTGAAGTAATGAGTCTCTCGACTCAGCAGAGCTGCTCCTGCAATTAGAATGGTCTTTAGAAATGACATTTAGAAGGCCATGATAGAAGTAGCAATTTCTAATGTGCTTGGTCAAAGATTGTTCCATTTTTATTCATACTAAAGATACACACAAAGTCCTTTGGAGGCCTAACAGAATATGGTAACTATTCTTTTTTAAAATAAAATTTAATATTCTGATGAATTTCCAACTAATGCTGTTTGTTAAATTTGTCAGGCACTCTATGGATCTGGCACCAGATAATGAGAATTAATTACCTCTTGCTCTCTATATCAATTTATATCTTTTCATAGAATCATAGAATGGTTTCAGTTGGAATGGACCTTAAAGATCATTGAGTTCCAACCCCCCTGCATGAGCAGGGACACCTCTAAACAGGTCAGGTTGCTTAGAGCACCATCCAGCCTGACTTTGAACACTTCCAGGGATGGGACAGCCACATTTTTTAAAATAAAAAAAAAAGGAAAAAAAAAATAAGAAAATACTTCAATTTTAAAGTAATCATTTATAGCTCAAAAAAAAAGGTATTTAACTTTCTCAAGCTCTCATTGCTAAGTTGTTCTGTCCTTCTATTCCTGTTAGAAAACCAGTTGGAGGCTACCAAAAAGATTCAGTTCAACCAGCATGAAGGAAATAATTTCTTCCATAACGAACTCTCAGATCAACACTGTCCTGAGTATGTACAGAAGAAGATCCTATTGCCTGAATTTTCATTACCAATGAACTCTTAAATCTCTAGCTACCTTTCTATATGACTGACAAATAACCTTGGAAGAGAAAGTAATAAAGATAAACAATGTCATTGAAAGCAGGCTGTTAATTCCAAGTAGCCCTTTAAGAGTGATTATTTATCACTAAATCACAAGAAAATATTAAAAGGTTACTGAGTCCATAGAATAAAAGTGCAAAAAGAATTTGAGGTTGTGGGAATTGAATATTTTGATCACTTAGCATGCCAAGTGCAATCTTAACACTGCCATCTCTTTTTTACTTTTTCAGTTCACATTGCCTGGAAAAAGAAAAAATCTGCTTCAAACAAAAACATTTTAAAAGTGCACTATGAACTTAAATACTTCCCCCATGTCTTCCCATATGTTACTTTAAGTGGAGCATTTACACCACTGGCATCAGCTACTAATTATTTGTTTTCCCTGTGGCAGCACATCAAGGAATAGAAGCCACCATTAATTCCTTATGTTCAGCTCCATTCAAACCTGACTAAAATTGCAGTGCATGCCCCAAAGGCTGTATGGTCTAAATCATGAGAGTTTTCTCCATTAATTTCAGGGACATTTGCAGAAGATCCTTGAACGTCTTTTCAAATAAAATAGGATTTTATCAGCACAGTGCTAGGATTTGATTGACCAAAATGAGTAGAGAGAGTAACAGGAATAAGGGTTTGATTCATCTTAACATTTTATCCGTACTATATATTTCAAAGGGCTATTCTGCACACTTATTATTGTTGTTTTACAGTTATTATTGAGCAGCAGCAGCAAAGTCTCAAAACTGGGTTTACTACCACAAGACACTGACCATTCTGCAGACACAAAGGACTGTCCCACCCTACAAACTCATAATCTATGCAAGGCATAGTCACAGATTTTGTAAGTTCTTCTGTAAGGAAGTCAAAATAAAAAAATATTTTTAAACTGACCTTGACCTTACAGCATGACACAATGAAAATTAGTCAGGAAACACTGACTTGCAATGATTCAGCCTCAGTGTTCAACCTACAGAGAACAGATCAACCTAACACAGGTTGGTTTAGGAAATAAAATTTCCAAGAGCCATCTGATCATATGCAAACACTGAGTGTGTGAGTTAGAAAACTGCTCAAGAAACTTTGCTGCAGTTGAGAAATAAAGCTGCAATCACATAAAAATTTTAGAAGAGTTAACCAATGAAGATAAAATAGAGACAACTGGAGAAAAAAAAAACTATTCGAAAGTGATGTTTTGGCTAGTAAATTTTCAAAAAAGAAATGAAAGCAGAAGACCCAGCAGTCCTCCAAAAAGAGCCAGTTAAAATAAACAGTGTTATGACAAAAGAATACATAGGGTTGGAAAAGCTAGCTCAGGGAAATGCTAAGAAAGTTTATCAAATTGAAAGAAAAATGTAAAAAAAAATATGATGAAGACATGATTGCAAACCAGTAACTACTACTCTTTGGTCTGGAATTACCTTCAGGGATAGATTTTAAAAAGCCCAGATTTGTACACCTGACAGATCTTATTAGCAGATATTGCTAAACTCTGACTATCACGGCTAAAACTAGTGCAAGAGTCAGCAGCATCACAACAGGATTTTCTCTTCTGAAGATTTGATTTGAGAAAAAAACAAACAAAACCCCATGTATTTGTTCACAGTAAGCAAGTTCTCACTTCTAATGCAACTTGGTCCTTCAATAATTCATATTCAGTCCACAAGGGACCACACAAGACCGTTGCTTAAGCAGTAGCATGCACTTTTTTAAGGAGAAAACCATGTTGAGGAAAAAAACAATTAATAAAAACTTGTACACAACAACATGCAAAAGGAAAACAAAGTAAGATTTGAGGAGTGGATCATGGCAGTTAAGGCAGCAATGTCTTTTCATACCATTCGTCTACAAGGTCAGAAGTCAGGCACTCAAACAATTTTATCTTCCCAGATGTGAAAATGCCCGAAAAGCTGAATAACTGATAAAAGAGCTAAGAAAGAGAAATATCTGCAAATTAACAGAGCAAAAGGTACACGTTAGGCGTTGCGCAAGTTCTCACTTCTAATGCAACTTGGTCCTTCAATAATTCATATTCAGTCCACAAGGGACCACACAAGACCGTTGCTTAAGCAGTAGCATGCACTTTTTTAAGGAGAAAACCATGTTGAGGAAAAAAACAATTAATAAAAACTTGTACACAACAACATGCAAAAGGAAAACAAAGTAAGATTTGAGGAGTGGATCATGGCAGTTAAGGCAGCAATGTCTTTTCATACCATTCGTCTACAAGGTCAGAAGTCAGGCACTCAAACAATTTTATCTTCCCAGATGTGAAAATGCCCGAAAAGCTGAATAACTGATAAAAGAGCTAAGAAAGAGAAATATCTGCAAATTAACAGAGCAAAAGGTACACGTTAGGCGTTGCTGCATCTGGCAGCCTGACACAGGCACCCCTGCCACAACTTCATGGTCCAATGGGCAATGATGCTGAGTGTGCATTCCCAGTGGGTACACATCTAGAAACACAACTGTGTAACACCTACATTCATGTATGTGCAGCCAAGCACACAGACTAACACAGACAGAAAACAGCCAGTCCAAGGAACAAGGCCAAGCTTGCAAGGGGAGCACACCATTTTCACCAATGTGAAAGTACAGTGTCAGTAGAGATGCTTTGCAGGATGATTTAGAAGTCAAAACCAAAAGGAAGTACACTGCCCTTTATATGCTTGCAAATGATTACCAAGGCAACAAGCAATTAATTTCAAAGTTAAAAAAGAAAATGTTTCTTGTGGAGCTTCCATTACAAATTTAAAAGCCTTTATGGGACATTGAGGTACAGCTTGTAAATACTGTGCCCAAAATCGCTGCATTTGCCTGTTGATAATACTTTTGACTTATTAGAGAACTCAGTGTCTTTCAGAAAATCACAGATGTTGCCCTGGCAGACAGAGCAGAAGAAAGATTCCCGTTTGGGAATCCAGATTCCAGTCTGGTCAAAAAATTTGGAGGAGGATGGGATATTAACAGCACAACCTTGGTATCTTATGGAAAGGACCAGTGGCTCAGACAAGCTGCAGAGTTTGTGTCTTTGATGGTGGTTTAATAGAATATAGATCCTACAGCTATCCCAGTGTAAGTACTAATTGAATTTCCAGATTTTAAGTAAGTTAAATTACATTTCAAAATTCCCAATTAATTTCCAGTATGTTCTATTTAAGCTTGCAAATTCCTTTGAGAGCTTGCAAAGTAACACCCAGAGTGTGAGGAAACTGTTCATATTCCCAGATCTGCTCTCCAGCCCAGAAAAGACAGAGTATCTGCCAAAATGAGTGATGGTACAATAGACTTCAAATGGAGAAGCTCTATGCTTTGTTCATTAAAGCCATCTTGTAACACTGAAGAGGGCACTACCCACTCATCTGAACTCTGGCTTCAGCTTCCTTCACAGAGGACTGAGGGAGCACAGCACTTAGTCCTGCTCAGGACCTTCTTTCTCTCCACATTCAGGTAAACTAGAAAGAATTCCCCTCTGTTCAAGAAGGACAGGGAACTGCTTGAAAGAGTCCAGTGCAGAGCTACAAAGATGATGAAGGGAGTGGAACATCTCCCATATGAGGAAAGGCTGAGGGAGCTGGGTCTCTTTAGCTTGGAGAAGAGGAGACTGAGGGGTGACCTCATCAATGTTTACAAATATGTAAGGGGTGAGTGTCAGGAAGATGGAGTTAAGCTTTTTTCAGTGATGCTCAGTGATAGGACAAGGGGTAATGGGTTCAAACTGGAGCATAGGAGGTTCAAGATGAATATCAGAAAAATTTTTTTTACTGTGAGAGTGACAGAGCACTGGAACAGGCTGCCCAGGGAGGTTGTGGAGTCTCCTTCACTGGAGACATTCAAACCCATCTGGACGTGTTCCTGTGTGATGTGCTCTGGGTGACCCTGTTCTGGCAGGGGGGTTGGACTGCAATGATCTTTCAAGGTCCCTTACAACCCCTAGAATTCTATGATTCTATGACTCTTTTGCATTTGAACCTTACTTACTAGAGATAGTGGATGACACGGGCATAAGAAGCATGCCAGCATGGGGTGATAGATTCCTACAAAGCAGTTCAGAGCAGTTAATGAATGTTTCTCACAGCTCATTAATGAAATGCTGATCATTACATTGACCACTTCCTCTTTTCCCAGTCAAGGCTGTAACTTCATCTGTGCAAATCACAAAGGCAGGTTCAGCCCTGACCCGGTGAGAGGACTTAAGTGTTCTCCTAGACAATATGACTTTGCTTCTCATCTTGTCCAACTATTCCTTGTTTTATGCCACATCGTCCTTCTAGGGAACTACTTGTGGTTTTCTCTGGCTGGACTATCAGGTGCTGCAGAAAAAACCTCCTGCCAGGTCCATGGCAGTGACAGGGAGCATATCTCAGAGAAATTATGGGTAACATTAATCAGAGAATCAGCCAATGACAGACATCATCAAAACTGTTATCCCACTTATCGCAAGATCTGGGATCCAGGTTTCTTCCAGGCTGGCCATGTCCTTTATGACACATAGACCTCAAAACAGCCCTTTTCATTGAATTTGCCCAGTAAATGCAGGAAAGACTTTCTTACAATGCAGGATGTCTTATATAGTGAAATGGCATTAATTTATTATAACATGGTAGTCATTTGGGGGGCAACTACAGAACCTTATATGTCTTATGACAGTTTCAACTTCCAAGTAAATATGGTGCAAAAATACCAGAGTGACAAAAAAAACTGCTGAGGGAAACACAAGGAAGTCACTGTGTCATAGTATGTAGTCATCACTTTGTGCAATGTTCATTGACTTGTACAGAATGATGAATCTTTATTCCCTCGTGAGAAGTTGAAGTGCTACATGCCTATTTATACCACACACAGAGAAAGAAAACCTATCAATCTGTACAGTGCAACTTTCATCTCATTTTTCACTCATTCTGAATATTTTTAGTTACAGAGAACAGAAATAAATGGCAACCTAATTAACTCATTAACTTGATTCTCCCATTCAAAACGTTACCATCTTTTGGAAACAGCAGAGGACACAAAGGGTCATCCCTTATTGCAGAACTCAGTGTATTGCACGTGTTTTGGGTTGCACTTTGTTTGCCTTGGTTGACTTTTTCTTTTACAAAAAAATCCCTAAAAATGCAATGCATATAAATGATCTTCAGTTCTAGAAAATTTATTCTCATTTTATGCAAATATTTAATCCTCTATTACATAAAACATGAGCTGTTACTGTACTTATTGTCATAAACAGGTCATTGAACACACTCTCGGTCACATTTAATACAGCAGAAATTTTTTGCTAAAGGAGTACTTCTATTAGCATCTATTGGCTTACATTTTGCAAGCCTCACTAGCCAGGCAATGCAAAAAAAATTCAGTTTGATGTTAAGACATAAAAATTGGAGAAAAAAATTCTGAGAGGTACAAAAAAGTTACTGTTAAATATTGGAAAAGTTTTAATTAGATGTTGGAAAAATCTGTTCCAAAATTCAATAATAAAATATCAATTTTACTTGTAGATGTTTAATTAACTACATTTTATTAACTGTATATAAAAAAAATTGGCAACAGCATTTTCAAAGAGTTCAACAAACTAATATTTTTTTTAATGTTTCTTTTCTGATTTGTCAATTCGTTTTTTTCATAACAGAGTTTGCAAGCAACTTTACATACAAAAAAAAGTTTTACTGATTCAAAGAATAAGGAAAAAAGCAAAACAGCTGCTCCACAGTACAAGACAGTGTTGGAAGTAACAATAAGCTCAGGACCTTTCCACCAGCTTTTGACCTTGTTGCTCAGAAAACCGGCATAAATGTTTTGCTTGTTAGGAGATAGTTTCTGGAAAGAGTAGGAATTTATGAAAATGACAAGTGTAATTTTAATGTTTTAGCAGTGCTCTTAGCTGAGGCAGTGTGTCTACTGTAGGTGATTCTGCTCTAGCAGGAGAGTTGCACTAGTTGGTCTTCAGAAGTCCTTTCTGAACCCAGCCACACTGTGATCCTGTGAAAAATATCCAAACCAAGAAAATTACACTTCCTCTTCAACAACAGCAGTTCCCCAGGTGGCCACCAGACCAGCACTATGTCAAACCCCTCTGTGTCAAGCTGTGGGCACAGGGTATTGCTCTTTTAAAGGTGTCTGACACATAAAATTGATGGGAACTTGCCATCACTTATGTCTTTGAAACTCTCCTTTGAGGATCTCAGCTGCTGTCCCCCACTGGAAATTCTTTTGGGTTCCACCTAGTGCCTACTCCAAACTCTGATTTTTCTGATCAATCCTGTATGTCAAAGACTTGGTGTCTTTTTCTTTCCAAGAGATGTTGATCTTGTGCTCCTTGGAATAAATAGTTTTCTCTAATGTGTAAATGCATTGAAACAGTGATCATTCTATTATGACATACAACTATACAGTATTGTTGATTTTAAATGATCCATGAAGGCAAAGAAACCAGACACTAATCTCCTAAGGCTCTAAACACCTAAGATGGTTACAAGTGGACAAAAAAGTTGCAGTTTCCAGGTATATACCTTTTCTAATAATTTGCCATCCAAGACAGACTGCAGATAAGTGATTATTTAAAGAAGACTTAGAACAATCATTCTGCAATAAACTCATTTGCACATTTCCTTCCAATGGATCAGTTATGTAACAACAAGAAAAAAAATAAAACTGAGGGATGCAATCTTTAGAAAATGAGGTTTCAGGTGGTAAGCCTCAACACTTTTGCTGATATTTAACAAATCTTAATGTAGTTTGAACTCCATTGGCTAGCAAAAGTGTAAAATAAAAGCTACTCTGCATCAGGCTTGGTCACCTTTCACATTACAGTTAGATCAAAGCTTTTTTCTGTATGCAATTTTAGATCTATGGTGTTTTTAAGGACTAACAATTCTCTCATGGGTCTTTTGAAGGCTTCTCTGTTCCAGCCTTTATATCAGCTTACAACCTATCATACACATATGACCACCTCTCAGAAAAAAAGAATTGTGACAATATTTCTTACTCAGGATGATTTCTCACTTACTTAGAATATTGAAGACCAGAGACATCAAAGTAGGGAGTCTGATTTACTGCAGCTTAGAGTTTGGCCCTATTAGGAATAACAAGGTGCAGGTAGCAAAGCTGCTATAAACAGACCTGAATAACTTCAATATGTCTTACGCCATATATCAAGATGTAAATCTACACTTTCTCATTTCAGATGCCATTAGAAAGAACCATTTGTACCAAAGGTCTCTCACTGCTCAGGAAGCTAACCTGTCCCATGGTTTCACAGGAAACTCCTTGGAGGCTCAGATTGTATCTGCTTCTCCACGTCCCAAGCAGCTAGTTAAGCAACTCCAAGCCAACCGCCAACCTGGAGGCAGACCACTGTCTGTTGCTCACCAACAAAATGGAAGCTTTACCTTAACTACACTGTCAAGCTATAGACTACAGGAAGCTTCCCATTCACCTCACCTCCAACACAGAAATTATTTTCTATCTATGAATTTCACTCAGCATTCAGCATGCACATTTTGTATTTTGGAAAGCAATGCTCATTCTGGCTCAGACTCACTGTGTAAGCATACACTGAGTGAATATATATTTCTCCTTAAGCAAAGCCTTGGCTTACAACAATATACAGTGTCAGGTGTGTAACCCATTAGAGGAATTTTCAGTGTTTTTTTGATAAAAATCTGCATTTTCAGGAAGTTCTTTGTACAAAGCCTGGTACAGGAGGAGGAATGCTCCACAACAATTATGTACTTAAATAAAAGGGAATTAAAATTCTTCATTAACCTTTTTCATCCTTCATTTTCCTGCTCAGTACGTGAACATAATAAACACTCAGTAAATCTTAACAAATACTGGAGGAAATAATTTAATTTACTATCAACAGCGAGTGCTGCATTTGTTAATGCTGTAAACTGCTCTTATCATTTGCTAACCCCACCACTATGAAAAAGACTTAGCACATATTTACTAACTGCTTTTGTATGTCTCTATCCATTTCATAAAGGGGAGCTCTGAATCTTGCTGTTACTGGACACAGAAGCAGGAAGTAACACACACCAGCACACATTTGTACATGCTCAGGATAAGACGGTTTTGCTGATGAAACCATTTTCACTAAAATCTTTCTGTCAAGTTTGACAACAGCAACAAAACCAGAGCAGTTGTAACACAAATAAGACCAGATTTACATACTACCATGCAAGCCATTAGTATATGCCAGCTATATGAAACCTCCATTAAATTTCTCCATAAACAATTTAATATTACTTCATACTAGTCATCTATATCAGACAAATAGTCTGCACCGAGTGTTGTGGTGTACTTGATCAGGATGACTCACAGCTTTCTAACTGAAGCCAAGCAAGTCCTGGAGCAATGCAACTCTCCACTCAGACTTACTGAGAATGTGTAATGAGGCATTTTTCTGAGAGGTTTGGGGTTTTTTTGCTATAACACATATATTAATAAATATTTCATTCACATTTGTTCTTTGCTTAATTATAATGAGTTTGAATAGCTGGAACAAGACAGCAACAAAAATGGTGCCTCTAATCCTTAATATCCACACAGTCAGGAACCAGAACACACAGTTTCTTATCTTAGAATACTAGCAGTTGTCCAGAAGAGGATAGACTTTACATAAACCCCAGAGGGTTAATTTAAAGTCATATGGGAAAGCAGAAGGTAAATATTCACTTTCACATATGAATGCAAATAGTTTAAAAACAGAGACGAGTTAGAAAGCTTAGCATTAAGAGAGACTGGATGTAAAGAAATGTTTCCAACTCATGGTAGGGTGACAGCCATAAGTTGAGTAATTTTTTTAAAACAGATTAGATCATGAAAGAGCTACTTCTAAAACCAGACATCCTGGCAGGCAGCCCAAGCAGGGGAGATGCTTCAGACAAGGAAAGTGTCCTTTGCTGTGTAGGCAATAGAGACAGGCCAGCAACCCCAGCGGGGTGAAGCACAGTGCAGAAAACAGGAGCACCTGTCTGCTGGCTGCATCACAGCACTGGGTAGACAGTTTGTTCAGAAGTATTAACGTGATCCAAAAAGCCATATTTTCAAAAAGGCTTGGCATACGTGGCACTCAAAAATACGGTGTTCCCACCAAGAGCTTAAATACCATTGAAAGATAGGATCTGCAGTGAAAACAGAACTTATAGTTATGAAAGTATCTCTTTCTTTTAATTCCAGCTTCTACATAAAAGCGTAAGTAGAAGCTCCAGATACATATTATAGGACACTTTCTGAACTGAAGTGCGTTTTGCAAACTCACAGGCAACATAACACCTTGACACTAACAGGAGCACCAATCAAGGTGCAATCAGTGGGGATCAACAAAAAAGAGGAAAGCAAACTGTTGTCACACCCTTCCTGACAAAGCTGACTAAAAAATTATACAGAGTGTGCTGTATCAGAAAATTCACTTTGCTAAGAATCAAACTCTTTCCTGGGAACGCTCTGATTTTCATCAGACATTGACAGCATATTGAGCCCATTTTGTGTTACAAAAAGCATTTCATTGAGTGCTTTGGCAACAGTTCTGAACCAAACGTCAGAAACAATATTTTGGTAAAGCCCTTTTGAGTTTCTTGCCCCTCGATATAATTTAATTTAAAACTTTCACTGCACAAAATGTTTCAAGCTTGCTTTTGTTCCTAATACTGATGACAAAGGACTCTTTCAGCTCTCAGAAACTGCTTTATGCTCTGAAGCCTGTCTGCTTTCTTCTGAAAAGATTGGTGTACTGATGGAAGAAAAGGGCAGCAGCCCATTGAATAAGATGTTTACGAGTAGCATAATTCCATTACATGCGTAATATTTTGGTATTTTAATGAAAATATCTTTATATGTGGTAATTCTGTCACTAACAACAGAAGCCCATAAGGCAAGAATTAATTTTCTAGGAACAGAAAGGCTTTGCATGTTTGTTCAAACCTTGTCCTTAGCAACACTCTAAATCCATATTGAATGTTAGAACCTATGCTGGCAACATCAGTTCTTTTGTTGCTCAATATAAACAGTAACCTTTGAGTTTATGGTTCTGTTTCACCTGCATCTAATGCCTCACTTGAATTACAAAATGTTTTCACTTATACCCAGAGAGTTTCACTTACACCTCAGAGTTAAACAAACTGTGACTACCAGTATACTAAGAGTAACTTAGAAGTCACCTGTGAAACTAATGAGTAAAACAAGAGGTTTATCTTGGCCATAGCCTCCTCTACAGCACTGCTGCCACAACTGATAGGCAGCATCTCCCTCCATTCTCTCCACAGCTCCAGCTGGAATGTGATTATCCTTCTGTCCTTATAAACTCAGAGACCTCAACACCCGAGCAGAGAGTCTCGTGTCTTGTGGGATCCAAAAGCTGCCAGTGCTAGACAAGGATGTCTCTGTGCTCTGCAGTTCACTAATAACATCTTAAAATATTCCACCTGGCACGTCGCAGCCAAGCTCAGCCTGCCTGACAGCGAGCGTC
>NW_009951917.1:214422-227221 GCF_000747805.2 Chaetura pelagica | reverse complement strand
CCCACTGGTCTCCAGCTGTGGTGGGAAATCAACAGGAGTCAGGAAGAAGCAATTCTCAACCCTTGTGATTTCACTACTGTCCTATGTTTTCAAGCATCTTCATCTATCGCTTTCTCTACACACCCCCATGTGGCACCGTTGCTCACTGCAGGATGAATTAAGCTACGAAATGTAACTTGGCAGCTGAGACACTGCATGGCCATAAGAGCACATCCAGGAGTCTCCCTTTGGACATTCAGTGTTGTAAGGCCAAGTTTGATAAAAAAATAATGCTATCAGGAAGTCAACAGATGGAACTGCTCAAATTTAGTGATTCTGTACTTTTACTGATTCCCGTGTTTTCCATTCTCTTCCCTCTCCCCTCTCTTCCCCTATCTTCCTTTCCCCTTTACACTTCTCTTAAGCTTCCCTTCCTTTCCCTTCCCTTCCTTTCCCTTCCCTTCCCTTCCCTCCCCTCCCCTCCACTCCCCTCCACTTCCCTTCCCCTTCCCTTTCCCTTTCCCTTTCCCTCTCCCTTTCCTTTTCCTTCTTTCCTCCTTTCCTCTTTCCTGTCCTCTTTTCCTCTTTCGTTTCCTTCTCCCTCCCTTCTTCCCTCTCTTCTTCCCTCTCTTCCTCCCTCTCTTCCTCCCTCTCTCCTTTCCCTGGGTCATGACATCTTAAAATTCAGAAGATGAGAAAAACAAATTCTAAGGCAATAAATATAAAAAACAAAGAAGTTAAGAGTATTTAACAAGCTAAGTTTCACACCTGCATGACACTTGGGTAAACCATTCTGTGTATTCAGCTGAGACTCCTAAATTCAAATCCATCCTACAGGAGTCTTTGGTGCTATGACTCTCCCTATCCTTTAATCCAGTCACACATACCAAATCCTTCTTCAATTGCCCATGCACAGAATTAAACACTCCTGTGCAATCAGACAACACTAGCACCAGAATTCCCTCTCAGAATTGCCCCAAGGGGAGCTTGCTGTCTCTGCTAACTCTGTGTAAAAGTCTGTCTTTTTAATTTTCGCCTCCAGTCTTTAAATGCAAATGCTTCCCTTTCCCCATATTGTGGCTGCTTATGTCTTTCATCTCAATGGTAGAATCCTGGAAAGCACTCCACCTCACAAATTAGGATTTGCTCCAGTGATGTTTCCCATCACCATTTCCAAAAGAAAGCTTTCCATTTCATGGATGATAACTATTCAAATTCAGGTAACACTACATTGTAAACATTACTGGCTAGTTTAAGGGGTGGGCTGTTCGTGTCTGAACTAAAACGAGCTCAACTGAATGGGTTCTCTTAAACATGACAGAATGTTTTTGACTAATTTTCTCCAGCTATAGGGAATCTGACTGCTGGGAAGGTAGAATCTTCTTGCTCCTCTGCAGATATATCTGATTTATATGCCAGATTTGTATGTCAGCTTTCTTTTGACTGGAAAAAAAAAAAAAAAAAATATATATATATATTGTTTTTCATTTAAATTTGATTCCATAAATGGGAATTTTTCTACATATTCCCGAAGAAGAAAAGAAGACATTTACACTTTTACTCAGGAAAAACAGGAATAATTTATGTTATAACAAAAAGTGAAAGTTTCTCTACTGGGTTAAAGGTCACTGTTGAGCTAAGTATTTTAATGCTGTACATCTATTCTCTACTAGATTCTTTCCTGATACTTAAAGCACCTAGCTCTTCCATTACAAAACAAAGTACTGCCATTCAAAAACCCACTAAACATTACAATACATACAAATGTTGCTACAAAAGTGAAGTTATAAATATGATGTTGAGTCACATGATTTTAGTCTATTCAAAGCCAAAACACAGACTCATAAAATCATTTAGGCTGGAAAAGAACCTTTAAGATAAATTCCAACCACAAACCTAACACTGCCAATCCAGCACTAAACTATATCTCTCAGCATCATATCTAGAGTTGTTAGTGACTGCATAGCTGGAATGGGTTATTCAAAGTACTAATAAAGTTATTCATAGTCAGCCTGTTGCAGAGTAATTGAGCTGGGAAAAAAACTGTTTTAGATGGGTCTTTGGATATTGCCTAGCAATGCACTGTGTAAGAAAAAGCAAATGCCCTGTATATGCAACAACAAATACCTTTTATTTCTTAAATTAACTAGAAGACAAATGAGAAGATATACACTGTTGATATTGCCTGGCAGTTTGGTACACACCATAAAATAACGGAATTTAGGATTCCATAACAACATAAGCGTCTAACACAGAAAATCCACTGAGGAATCTAGTTTTCTAGTGTAAAAGCAAATCCCTGGTTCCCATACGAGTGAACGGTGACAGAAGACATGGAAACACTTCAGTGAATGCTGTGCTGCAACAGCCAGAGCAATATAATCTGTAGGGTATATGTTTTTTAAAATATTCCAAAATCTCTTTTCTAAATTTTCCAGTTTCAAGTTGAAAATGTTTTTCCAAAAATTGAAGTGAATTTACCATTAAAATACAGTTTAAAATACAGAGTACTGGCATAGTCCTTCATATCACATTTTAGAGGAGAAAAATTTGGTGATTAAACATAAAAATGTTAATGCTAGAGCATAAAAAAGAAATCTTAATCTTCAGGATTTAGCAGAGAAAGGATACCCCTTTTTCAATGAGAAAAAATATTAATGAGTAAATAACAAATGTTTTAGTCACTGTAACCCACCATTAATAAGATTTTTGTTCTCAACTAAATGAGGGAAATTTTGCAATACTTTGTAATAATCTTCTCAGCTGCTCTGTGATTATTCAGAGGGAAAAAGGCTATGTACAACTAATCCATGTTTACTAAAAGACACTAGCTATAATAGGTGTCTTATAGTTCAGTAATTCTGAGAGCTCAAATCAGTTAACCAAGACTTTTTTCATACTGGTGAGTAAGCTTACTCTTTCAGCACAACACAGACAGGCTAGAGATTTGGGCAGGGAGAAACATGAAATGCAACAGCTAGTGTAGAGTACTGCATCTGGGGAGGAACAATCCCATGGATCAGTACAGGTTGGGGGCTGAGCTGCTGAAGAGCAGTGTAGGAGAAAGGGACCTTGGGGTCCTGGTGGACAGGAGGATGACCATGAGCCGGCAATGTGCCCTTGTCGCCAAGAAGGCAAATGGCATCCTGGGGTGCATTAAGAAGAGTGTGGCCAGTAGGTTGAAGTAGGTCATCCTCCTCTTCTGTTCCACCCTGGTAAGGCCACATCTGGGGTACTGCATCCAATTCTGGGCTCCCCAGTTCATGAAGGACAAGGAACTACTGGAGAGAGTCCAGCACAGGGCCACAAAGCTGATGAGTAATGGAGCATCTGGCCTGTGAGGAAAGGCTGAGAGAGCTGGGTCTGTTCAGCCTGGAGAAGGCAGCCTGAGATGGGACCTCATCAATGCTTATAAATATCTACAGAGGGTGTCAGGAGGATGGGTCTGGTTTCTTTTCTTTAGTGTCCAGTAACAAGAGAAGAGGCAACAGGCAGAAGCTGGAGCATAGGAGGCTCAAGTAAAACATAAGGAAAACTTCTTTAAGACCCAATAAGCAACATTTTTCTCCATCCAAATAAATGTTAAATGAGACTTCTCTTTACCTTTTTCTTTTCTTTCTTTCTTTCTTTCTTTCTTTCTTTCTTTCTTTCTTTCTTTCTTTCTTTCTTTCTTTCTTTCTTTCTTTCTTTCTTTCTTTCTTTCTTTCTTTCTTTCTTTCTTTCTTTCTTTCTTTCTTTCTTTCTTTCTTTCTTTCTTTCTTTCTTTCTTTCTTTCTTTCTTTCTTTCTTTCTTTCTTTCTTTCTTTCTTTCTTTCTTTCTTTCTTTCTTTCTTTCTTTCTTTCTTTCTTTCTTTCTTTCTTTCTTTCTTTCTTTCTTTCTTTCTTTCTTTCTTTCTTTCTTTCTTTCTTTCTTTCTTTCTTTCTTTCTTTCTTTCTTTCTTTCTTTCTTTCTTTCTTTCTTTCTTTCTTTCTTTCTTTCTTTCTTTCTTTCTTTCTTTCTTTCTTTCTTTCTTTCTTTCTTTCTTTCTTTCTTTCTTTCTTTCTTTCTTTCTTTCTTTCTTTCTTTCTTTCTTTCTTTCTTTCTTTTTTAATACGTGTTCTAACTACCCAGGGTAAATTCAAGAGTACAAAACTGAATTCATTAGGATGAGATCTTCCAACCAATTAACTGGGTCTGGCTAGGACAAAGTTCCATATCATAAAGTGTTTCATGTGTCTGAAATTAGTTTCACATTTGAATGAAATCCAGAGTACCAGACTTCCAAAGCCAACTAATAAGAAACTAGCAGACACAGCTGCAAAGGTTCTGCCTTGTTGATACAATCACAGGTTCAAATTGAAATGTGAATACTTTCAGACTATGATTCAATATATAAATGAGCCAGTTTATACATCCCAGCAGTTGAGACACATTCTCAACAGCAGACATTCTCTAAGTAAGTTGTCCCACACACACTGCTGTATCTAGATAAAGTGATCATTATCAAGACTACGGTAGCACTGTGCCATGCTTTCATGATGCCATAAAACTCTTAGATGAAGAATGATCAATGTCCTAATGGGAATAAATTAAATGAGTGGGAAAGGTGAATTTATTTCACTAAGGTCTGGAGGTTTTATGGCAAAATGTGCTGTCTCCAATTAAGTCACTCTCTTGTAACCCACATAGTTACCAAAACAAAGCTCTTAGAGTGTCATTAGTGCACAATGACAGTTCAACACGGTTACTGCTTCTGTTATGACAGAGAGCATCAGTAAAGGAAAATCCAACACAGAAGGTAATAAGGAAAGGCTGGAAAGAAAAGCTGTTAACACTGTGTGAAGTGCTGTGAAATGGTGAAGATAATGTTTGTTGTTGAACATGTGTAGGGCTGTGCAAAGACGATGTATCTGGCAAAAGAAGAAAATTATTCATATTTATGAATAAAAAATAATCTGAATTAGTAAGAAAAAAAAATAAATCGAAGAAGTTAGACAGAATACTTTGGACTCTGAAACATAATTTTAGAAATGTTAGTTTGTAAAAAGGATGGGTATTTGTAAGCCTGTTGAAGCATCACTACAAGGAGTCTAAGGAGAACATAATCTACACACATATACCAAAATAAACAAAAACTGTGTTATTACACTGAGTTTCCTTCAAGGTTAAGTTTTAAACAAATGTAGAAAAGTAGATGCTATAAATTTATCAAAGGAAAACTCCAAACAAAACATGAAACACAAGACCTTTTAAAAAAAAACCTTTATGCTTTCCATAATTAGCAAGCACTTAATGGGCAGAATCATGTTTCTATTATAATAATAACAAATCACTATCCCTATTTCTCTTCCTTTCACAGTATTCAGGATTTAAGATTTGTTCACCCTCTGCCTCCACAGCTGCATCCAGTTCTTTGGGTTACTCATGTGCCAAAGGACATTTAATTCTGTCCTTTTCTAGTACTCCAAAGTGTCCAGTGCAACCTGCATTTTCTCTTATCTGCTTATCTAGTGTCTCAGTATTAGTTTAGAGATTTTGAACTAGTTCACAGCACATGTCAATTAATGCTGGCCTTTTCACCACTTGCCAGTAGTCCAGTTCCAAACCAGCTTCTCCTCAGACCACTTTTTTAAATTGAGAGGACTGTTTTTTCACAGAAGAGATATGTTCTGGTCATCCTTAATTCCCACTGCTTTATGTCACTGTCCATGAATAGCTATCTCTTCAGGGCAAACACTGTGAGCCATAGATCTGGTGGATATAAATCTCCATGCTCCTATTGACTTAAGTGTAACTACAGAGATTTACATCTGCTCACAGCGTGTGTATATGAATTTCAGTGCCCTTTAAATACCATCTAAGAGCAGGGATCTGTGTTCCTTTTAATTTGTGGCAACCATTAATTGGTGAGGAGTCAAGTTTTAAACACATCTGTTTTATTAGAAGTAAAACAAGTTGTCTGAAACACCTATGTTCAGTTCTCAGCTGAGCTGACTATCCATGCCAAGTGACTTTTATGACACAAGGAAGAATTTTCACAGAAAAAAATTATATGCTTTGTAGCATATTAGCCATAGAATACCAAAGAATTTGCACACATTAATATATCATGCTGATATTCCTCAAATTTTTGTTTGAAATACATTAAAATAGACAAAATGTATTAAATATGACTGAGAATTTATATTTTTTTTTCTCTAACACAGGGTATTTTTATTCAAATCAAATAAAAACCCATCAATTAATCATTAGGGCATATCTGGTGAATATCACAGATACTAGAATTGCAGGCAGCTCTCAACTACATATGGAGGAAGACCAAATATTTTTTGCTTTGGACTGAGGCAAACTTGAAGGTCTTTTCCAACCCTGACAACTCTATAATTCTATGAAAGAACAACTGGAATTCTCTGCATGCCAGAGGAGATATGTCAGTGTATGCAAACTGCAAATCAGTTATCCAGCCTCTATAGGGCTGCTTGAGAAGCACAAAGGAGTAAGGAAGTAATATTAAAACAAGATTGTTTGAAATTTGAGAAGGGCAAAATAAAATATTAAAACTGGCTTTCTTACATATCAGTCCATCTCCTATCAGATTATATACCTTTAAAGGTTGCATAGATCTGGGGAAAAGAACCAATCAACCAAACAAAAAAGACAAAATTACCATATTATCTAGCTAAATTTGAGAATCAGAGCTATAAACAGTAAATGAAATAGAGAAAGATTATTTAAACACTAAGAACTGAGGAAAAGAAGGTCATCAGCATGAAAAAAAAAATAATTAAAAAAACCTGTTGATAAAACAGACTTACAGATGTCACAGATATCAAACCAAAATGAAACTGTCATTTCCATGGTGAGTCTTCTGTACTATAGTGAGGATGTCCAGTGAAGTCTTGCTTCATTGCCTCCAACACTGAAACTTAAAATGGTATAAATGTATTCACTTTGGCTTTTTATTTTGAGCCTTTATCTTAAGCAGCCTTTAAGGACTTGTTTCTTCCTGGAAACACTGTTTCCCAATGGCATAAATGGCTGATCCAGAGCATTTGCAAGAAGAATATTATCGTCTTATATGTAATTTTCCTATATTGTGGAACGAAATCCTGATACATTATTTTTGGGCTCAGAAATACCATGGCAATTGCTAGCTTGAACTCTTATTTTTGTCATGCAAAGAACCTCTCTACTGACACAGTGAACTTTCATAAAGTAGCCCATTAGTCCTGCAGTTTCTGATTAATATCTTTTCTCACACAGCAATCTCAATAGCCTTAATTTGCTTTAGTCAGAAGTTCGTTTTATCATTGGTGATAATACAGTGTATTTTGTTAATCCAAAGCAAAGCTGATCAAAACTGAGGCTCTTTTGTCAGTTTACATTTACTTTTTTGTTGTTTGTATTTAACACCCCATCCTACTACAACAGATTGAATAGCCACATAAAATGCAGATTTCCACCACAGATTCATTTATATGTGTACTAAGGATTACATGGTACTGTTCACTATAGGCTTGAATTTAACACATGCTACATAAAACTTCCACTCCCTCCTTATTATTTCCCCTTCTCTGTTTTTGGTTATTCTTCATCTAAAGGAGCAGAACCATAACTCAGATTGTATTTGCTGAGTCTGCTTTAAGAGAAAACTTCTACATTAGCTGCAAGCAAGTACAAAACGTCATGTATTATACTGAACTGGACTCACAGTTGCTAACTACCATGGTCATGAATTCTGGCAGAGAAGTTCCCTTTCATACCACCAGAGAGACATATCCCCATTGCTGAAAGAACAAGGAACCAGAGTTTACTTAAACAATATACTCAAGGATTTGTCTCGAGTAATTTCTTCACTGTTTCCTCAATCTGTACTATTTCAAAAGCTGATTATAGATTTTTTGTTTTCTAAGTCCTCACTAACTCAGTTTGTATCACTCACTTTACTCTTGACTTAACCATGTCCAACCGCAGTAGAATTTTTCTGTGTGTACCTTTAGCTTCCTGGCAAATTCAAAATAAAATAAAACCAAAAATCCATCTAATAATGAAAAGTTAAGCATCTTTCTTTATTAAGAGGATATATTAATTTAACCAGAATCTTTCTCCTGCAGCTAAAGGCAACCTTCACAAATGCAACTGCAACATCACTGTCTGTGGCTGGAAACAAAATCAATGTTCATGTTTGCTTAAATAAAGCAGTACATCAAAAACTAACGTAACTCCAGCTGCATCTTCTGTACTCTTCCATCTGCAGGCTCTTCTTAGTTTTAAGCCTCTTGTCCTCCATTATTTTCCTTTTGGGGACTTGATACCCTCTAGCTTCTTACACAAAGAGCTACTTCTGTCCCAGAAGTCCTTGGGAGTCACCAGTCAGCTGCCTCAGGAAAGCCCCAAACTTCTTACTAATCCACTGTCTGCTAGTTTTTATCAAGAGATTCAGTCTCCAAGGCTACTTTCTCCTCCAGCAAGTAAATCTGCCCCTTCCAAAGTTACACCAGTAAACAAATCTCCCCTCTGTCACAAGCCTTGTCCCCTTCAGCACTGTCTTATCTTTTCACCACATGCCCCAAGCTGCAGTCCTGTATCTAAGTTCAAGATGCTTTTTACAGACATTTCTAAGGCAGAAAGATAGAGCATGGAAATCAACAGCCATTTCTGTAATATTGCCCTTTCAGAATGAATACAGTTTGAAATTAAAGTAACTGGAGTTGGATTTGTCAGTCAAACCAGCTAGTAAAGAACTGTGTTACTTTGCTGACATGTGTCTCTGCCATGGATCAGTCCAAAGATACATAAACTGTCAAAGCTGAGTGTGAAGCACATGACGCTCTCATATAAATTCACTCTCATGAAACGAGTCCACACAAGCAACACATATCACAGTCTCATTTCCATCTACAAAGTTAATTATGTGTGTTTTGGGGCTTGTCTTCTTAACAGACATAAATTTGACTCCTTTGCGTACATGTAACTTAGCACTTTTAGGATGCAACAGATTAGATCAGCTTTTTCAGCTGGTATGAAACACGTGCAAGGCCAGAAGTGACTAGGCCTTGGCCAAGCTGTCTACAGAATAAAACTTCAGATACTGGCTGACAAAAGCACATAGGAAAGAATAAGTTCAAATGAGGATAGTTTAAATTGAAAAGATATCTTTTAACAGAGAAGTTTATTAACCACTGGAAGAATGAGCTACACAGAATGGCCACAGAGGATATCCCTTTGCCTGATCTTTTAAAAACAAAAGCAGATATTTTTCATAACTCGTGCTCCAGTTCCAGTAAATGTCATCAGACCTGACACAGGAATCACCTGGTGAAATTCTGAGGTTTATTTTACATGGCAAGCCAGAGGTGTTGATAGCAATAATGGCTCTTTCTGGCCCTAAAATCTATTAAGTCCATGGAACAGTGCCAGTTCATATCCAGCTCCTAATGTAAATTTGAGGAAGACAGTCCTATGGTGAGGCTGCTTCTCATTAGTTTTAACAGTTTCTGTAGTGTGTTCCTCATTCGATAGACGACACACATAAATTCAGCTGCTCAGGTTACTTGCACAAGGTGCTTAGGCAATTACCAGTTTTTATAAGGGCTGGCTCAAGAAAAAATATGCTTTATTTTAAAACCAGATATGAGAACATTAAACAGAGGATAGAACCTGACAGAAGGAGCAAGACCTATCTAAGTAGAAATCACGTGGGAAAGAAAACTCTTTTCTTGTTCCCCTTAAAATGGGTGTCTCAGGTATCAAAAGAGTATTGTACATTAAGTACAAACTTTACATATTTCCCAAAGCACATGGGAAAACCCCTGCAAAAGTCCTTGAGCACATCACACTCTTATGTGTAGCGGAGGTCAGTAACCTCACTTCAAGATGTGTAATGCATAGTAACACATTTAGCACAGCAAGGAAGAAGCCTGTTCTCCTTGACACCCAAGTTCCCAAGCCCCAGGCTGCTGTTTTAAAGAAAGCAGAGTGCAGAAATGTGGTATTTGAATACAAGTTAATTTCTCCAGACACTGTTAGATGATACTACAACACAAATTAATGAGCTCCCTCAATAAAATAACATGCTATTATGGTGCAGTTTTTAACTTGTTTTTGCTGGATAGGAAGCACTGGAAGTAAAAATAGCACTCAGACGCATTGCTACAGGAGGTACTTAATTTTTGTGACACCTGATGGTGCCTTTAACACTACTCATGCCCATGAAGTGTCCATAAAAGGGAGCGGTTATAAAGTAGATTGATGGTAGCCTTACTTCAATCATCTTTGAATGACAAACTGGAGCATCATTAAATGCAAATAACTTCAGTAAGATGTACTCTTATAATGTAAAATACAAACCACAAGCTTCTGTACAGGGAAAAGTAATTATACTGCAGTCTTCTTTTGCTTAAAGTCATTACTACACCTGACATTCTCAAAAATACCTTGATCCTCCTTTGGTCCTAGCAAGAAAGGTTTTTCTCTCACCCTCTTATTCTCCATTACTTCATTGGAAATACTGCTCTGTTGCCACTTTATTTAGACTTGAATCACATCATTGCATTTTTTTTCTCATGGCCACTGATTATGCCAGAAACAGAGCTGAGTAGCCTTTTGGATAGTTTAAGTGATCCTAAACTCTTCTTTGTCAGCACTCTGATGCAAATACATATAATATTTTAATGTTTTCATTCCTCCTCTTTTTCATCTACATGACAGCCCTGCATATAAAATCCTGTCAGCTGAACACACAGTACTCACTTCCTGAAAATAAAATACACACAAGAGTAGCTTCTTGTCCAAGCTGCTGGAAGTTCTTGATCTTGTAACTGTGCATGTCTTCAAACAACTCAGAGCAAACAGCTTCCCACAGTAATTTTACATATAACGACACAACGTAAAATTAATCAGTTGAATGAGGGTATTTTGACTTAGTTGTTGCAAAGGTCAAATTAGGATTTTAATGACATTAAGTATAATATTTGGGCTTACAGGCATTAAAAGGTGTGTTTCATTTATTAAGTATCTATGAAGTATCTAGCATCTCTTACTGGAAATGCATTAATTTATAGGCTGATATAAAAACCAGCTGCCTAATGAGGTCATAACAAGAGCTCTTCTGTCAGAGATACAGTTCCCGTTGGCCCCTCTCTGCAGAGCCAACTGTAAGGTTTGCCATCTGTTGTTCTTTCTCCTGTTCTGCTGCTAGTCACTACGGAGAAGAGGCCAACACCCACCTCACCACAACCTCCTTTCAGGTGGAGAGCAATGAGGTCTCCCTTCAGCCTCCTCTTCTCCAGGCTGAACAGCCCCAGCTCCCTCAGCCTCTCCTCATAAGGCCAGTTCTCCAGACCCCTAATCAGCCCAGTTGCCCTTCTCTGCTCCCTCTCCAGCACCTCAATGTCCTTCCTATACTGTGGTGCCCAAAACTGCACACAGTGCTCAAGGTGCAGCCTCACCAAGACCATGCAGACGGCCACCTCCCTGGTCACCTCCCTGGTCCTGCTGACCACACTATTCCTGATGCAGCCCAGGATGTCATTGGCTTTCTTGGCCACCTGAACACACTGATGGCTCATGTTCACCCAGCTGTCAATCAGCACCTCCATGTCCCTCTCTGCTGGGCAGCTCTCCAGCCACTCCTCCCCAAGCCTGCAGGGCTGCTGGGGGTTGTTGTGCCCAAAGTGCAGGACCCGACATTTGGCCTTATTGGAACTCATGCCATTAGACTTGGCTCAATGGTCAAGCCTGTCCAGATCCCTCTGCAGACCCTGCCTGCCCTCAAGCAGATCAACACTCCCACCCAGCTTAGTGTCATCTGCAAACTTACTGCCCTCTATCCCTTCATCCAAGTCACCAATAAAAACGTTAAGCAGGAGCAGCCCCAGCACTGAGCCCTTGGGAACACCACTGGTGACCAGCTGCCAACTGGGTTTAACTCCATTCAACTCATCTCTTTGTACCCAGCTGTCCAACCAGTTTTTTAGCCAGTGAAGTGTGTGTGCTTCCAGTGTCAGGAAGTCATCTTGGACACATTCCAGAAACCTCCAGGACTGTTCCCTCTCTCCCGTGTTTTAGTTTCAGCAGACATCAGGGAAGTCAAAGTCCCTCACAAGAACCAGGGCTAACGACCACATGATTTCACTCAGGTATTTACAAAACATTTCATCCACCTCTCTGCCCTGGTTGGGAGGTCTATAGCAGACTCCGACAGCAATATCAGCCTTGTTGGCCTTGCCCCTAATCCTGATCCAAATGCATGCTACCTTGTCATCATTACAGTCTAGTTCTAGACAATCATAACAATTCCTAATATACAGGGTCACCCCATTGCCTCTCCTTCCTTGCCTGTCTTTCCTGAAGAGCTGGATGCATCACTATAGGAGTATTTCAGGTGGGTTAATGATCTCGACATCTTTTTTGGGGCACAGGCCATAATTCCTGCCTGACCCTTCTCAGGTGTTTCCATGGCTGCTGTACCATCAATAACCCTTGCCTTTTTGCTTCCCATTACATCTCTGTCCCCCATCTCCACTCAGGTGGCAGACCAAGAGTCCTCTCTCCATCCTATAAACCACAGCATGTATCCCTTTGGCTTATTTACAGGCTCAGTTTTAGCCTTTTCCTCCTTTGAATCTAGTTTAAAGCTGTGACAATGAGTCCTGCTAATTCCTGCCCCAGGATCCTCTTCTGGGACAGCTGCATTCCAGTTGTTATCAGCAGGCCTGCTGTCTTGTCTAGTAACCCATGATCAAAGAACCCAAAGCCGTGATGATGACACCAGTCCTGGAGCCATGAGTTAAACCTGTTAGCCCTTCCTGTTAGTTCCCTCATCTGTTGCTGCCAGGA
>NW_009951917.1:207592-214138 GCF_000747805.2 Chaetura pelagica | reverse complement strand
ACAGCAATATCAGCCTTGTTGGCCTTGCCCCTAATCCTGATCCAAATGCATGCTACCTTGTCATCATTACAGTCTAGTTCTAGACAATCATAACAATTCCTAATATACAGGGTCACCCCATTGCCTCTCCTTCCTTGCCTGTCTTTCCTGAAGAGCTGGATGCATCACTATAGGAGTATTTCAGGTGGGTTAATGATCTCGACATCTTTTTTGGGGCACAGGCCATAATTCCTGCCTGACCCTTCTCAGGTGTTTCCATGGCTGCTGTACCATCAATAACCCTTGCCTTTTTGCTTCCCATTACATCTCTGTCCCCCATCTCCACTCAGGTGGCAGACCAAGAGTCCTCTCTCCATCCTATAAACCACAGCATGTATCCCTTTGGCTTATTTACAGGCTCAGTTTTAGCCTTTTCCTCCTTTGAATCTAGTTTAAAGCTGTGACAATGAGTCCTGCTAATTCCTGCCCCAGGATCCTCTTCTGGGACAGCTGCATTCCAGTTGTTATCAGCAGGCCTGCTGTCTTGTCTAGTAACCCATGATCAAAGAACCCAAAGCCGTGATGATGACACCAGTCCTGGAGCCATGAGTTAAACCTGTTAGCCCTTCCTGTTAGTTCCCTCATCTGTTGCTGCCAGTAGAGGAATGGAGGAGAAGGCAGCTTGTGTTTCCAGTCCCTTCAGCTTCCCCAGAGCCCTGAAATCTCTCTTGATGGCTTTTGACATTCTCGTTGCCACTTCATCACTACCCACCTGAAAGACCAAAAGTGGATAGGTAGCCTGAAGGCCTGGCAAGGGTGGGAAGTTTACTTACACCATCCTTTACCCAGGGAAGCTGCAGACTTCCCTATGAAGTGGGTCTGTTCTGCATATTGGGCCCTCTGCACCCCCCAGGATGGAGTCACCCACAACAACCACTTTTTTTCTTTTTGCCCTGAGTCATGAAGGCTGATCAAGGGCAAGCTGGCCTCGGTGGCACTTCTGGCTCAGCTGAGGTGTCCTCACTGCTATCAGGCATTTCCTCCTGTAGGGCCCCATACCTGTTCTGCAAGGGCACTGAAGGTGGTGAAGTTCTTAAGGGGACAAGCCTGCCCTGTTTGTGTCATTGGACAGGGACCTGTTCCCATTTTCCTTGCTCCTGTAAGTTAGTTGGGGAAGGCTGGGGAGCTTGCTGAGATGAGAAGGAAGCCTGTATTCCACTAATGAGGCTTGCCTTCTGTGGAAAGCAGACTATGAAAACACCTAATTCCCTCTCACTCTCCCTGATGCTCCTCAGCCTACTCATCTCCCCCCTGAGCTCCATCACTTCATCCTGCAGCTGTGCCACCCAGCAAAGCGAGTCTTCAGCTTCTCACACTGGACACAGACATGGTCAGAGCTGCCCCACATTGCCAGGGGCAGCAGTAGTATTCAGCTTTGGCATTCCCAACAGTCTGTGCCCTGGATAGTCACCTCTTTGCATGGGGACACCCTCTGAGTGCCTACATCCATTTTGGTGGGTGCTGGTGGCACAGTCTTCCTCTTCTGAGTAGACACCACTACTCCTGGGCCAAGCTGGCAGTTCTCAGAGCCCTGCCCACACACCCTGCCCCCCCAGCTGCTGTGACAACTGCCCTAAGTGTTCTGTTTGTTCCCTGTTCGCCAGCACCAGTGGAAACCATAGTTGACAGCTGCAGGGAATGGGAAGAATTAGTGCCAAAAACAGTGTTTGAGAAGGATTCCTCAGGAGAGAGGGGCCTCGTTCGTGTGCTGAGACCTCCTCTTGCCTTCTCTATTATAATATACCAAGGCACTTACAAATTAGCCCTGGAGAATTTTGTTGGAACAAGGGGCTTAATGACTCCTGTGACAGGATTCTGGTTTTTGGAAGGAGCAGAGGAAGCACACCAGAGACTCAGGATACTCCCACCAATTCCTCCATGCTCTAAATAGGAATTCCTTTACTGCTGAGCCAATCTGAGCCATAATTTAGACTTCAGCTCAAAAATTAATCCTACATCCTTTAAATCCTTCTGCCATTGCAGGAAAAACTGCGTATAAGAGCTCAGTAGAATTTTTTTCTGCAGAATGGATGAAATGCAGACACCTAAAACAGTAAAAGGCTCCTTTTAGTGCTCTGAGGATCTGCAGAGTGACAATATACAATCTGTAAAAGGTACTGACAAACTGCAAAGCAATTACATAGTATTAAAACCACTCATATGCTAAATTAATGTTATTTACTAAAGCATTTTATTGTGCTGAAGACCAAACTCAGTTTAGTTTTAAATTCAGCTACCAATTCTGAGGCAGGCAATGCTCTCAATAAAGTCTGAGGGTAGAAAGATTTTGCCATTGGGGAACACTGAGTGATTCTGCAGATACTGGTAGTTTGGAAAGGAAGAGAAAAGAGATTGGAACCAAAATGCATAAGGGGAATAAGCATATATTCTAGAATCAAGGACAATAAAGTAAAACAAGGACATTTCTGTAACTTTTTTTTTTTTTTTTTTGGTACCATAATGCAAGAGTAGAAAAACAGTGAATTATTAAGGATTTAAAACAAGGGAATAACTTAGATTAACTGTTGTAGATTGATTACATTGGAATGACTGGCAACAGGAGTCAGGTATTCAAACTGATTAATAGGTTAAAAATGTCTTGCTTTAGAGGATATGGAACAAAATTAATGAAATAGACAAGAACGGATACATTTCCTTGCTACTTAAATGCTTCCAGTTCCTTTCGACCTATTTCTGGCATATTCTGTTCAAGCAAAATGTCTATGTCACTGATTGCATTGACAGCACCAACAGCACTCTCCTGCCTACTCCCAGTCCTCTGATTCCCAGCCACTGGAAAATGGTACTTTGTCTTGTGTGCAACGATTAACATCTTTTTCAGTTTCCTATGAATGCAGAAATCTGCATGAAAATTCCTGTGCAAACACACGTTCATTTCACATAACAATACCCATTTATTGTAAATGCCACAAAACTCCTTTGTGTTTTGAAACTGAGTTTCCAGGTTAAAAAGTATGCTGCACACATTAGAGTCCCTTTTTGTTTGGCTGAAATACCACTATTGAGAAAGAAATTTTCCAGGAGCTTCTTTTTAAAATTCTCATTTATTTTTACATCCAAACACATAGTAACCATCTCTTTACTCATCATTTTGTGCAATTTATAATTTATAATTAAGACTTCTCACTATATTTTCCCATCAAGAAACATGGGTCATTCCTGGTTTTGTAGTAATTCTGAATCTGGAGGAAGTTGGGGGAGTTTTAGCAAACAACACTTCATTGTTACCTTACCTTCACCTGTTTTTTTCCCTTTCCTTACTCAACTATGCTATACTTCACTTTACTCCCTTCTGGGCTGTCAAAGCTCTTTCACAATGCTGCTGTTCACTAAAGGAACACCAACTGCATCTCCTACAGCAGCAAACTACACAGTGTCACTTTTCCAAAGGTATATAATGACCCTGGTCTCCAATGAGAAGTGGCCGTCCCTCTTTTGATGTTCATAAGGTTTGTCAGGCATCGAAAAAATTGGTCAACTGGGACACTGTATTTTGAAATTATTTAGTAAGCACTGTAATGCAGCAGGAGGAAAGGAAATTGAAACTAAATCTGCCAGGCTGTTCAGTTATCAACCCTATTCATAAAGAATTCAGCCTCTGCTTCATTTAGCAAATACTTCGCAAACTTACCTGTTCCTCCTCTACGCATTGTGTTTGTTATTTGAATGGTCTGGAAAATGTTTTTCAGACAGAACACTTATCTATGCTTTTTTCCTTCCTAAGTTGCTTTTGATGTAGCACAGTACATACACTTGGTTCAGGCAGCACTGGTGACCTCATGCCTGGAAAACTTGACATTAAAAGATATTGATGGGGGCAGAGGGAATGCATGTAAAAATTTATCAAGATCTGGCCAGCTGATCAAGGGAGGTGATTTTCCCCCTTTGCTCTCACGAGACCCCATATATAGTACTGTGTTGAGTTCTGCAGCCCCCAGTGCTGCATTGCTGCAGCCCCAGCAATGAACTGCTTAGGAATAGCCTGGTGTTGCACCAATTTTTGACATATGCAATGTGATCTTGTATTAATGACAATAGTAATTAATGTAACATATTTCTCATTAAGAAAGGGGAATCACTGCCCCTTTTCTTTAATTGAGCAAGGATCTTGTCATAGAGAGCAGCATCGTAAGAGAGTTAGGGGAAAAAATAGGGTTAGATGAATGCAAAACTGTAAGAAGAAATGTACTTGGCCTTCATGTATCAGTGAAACAATCTATCATTTCAAATTCCACAGAACTTTCTCCATAATTATTTTCATTAGTAATTTAGACTACGGAGCCATATTAAATTTGCAGGAGGCACTAAGCTAGAAAGTCTCAGTAATATCCAAAAATTGACAAGTAAAAAAAGCTTCTATTTAGTTGGGACACAACAGTGCTGAATACAAAAAGAACAGTTTTATAAGAACAAGTGCAAAATTCTTTGTGTGGGTAGAGAAAATCAACTGCATAAATTCATTTAGGGAATTATTGACTAGAAAATAGTTCTTTTAAAAGTGATCAAACAACTGACTTAATTGGTCTGAGGATGAATCAGCAATGCCATTCTGTTCCAAAACAAGGAGGAGACATAGACTCCAAAGCAGGGAAAACTATACCTCAAAGCATTGAAGTCCAGAAAGGAGAGAAAAAGGGGAAGAGGGAGGAGGGGAAGTATATAGTAAAGAATTATCTTACACTGCATAATTATTTTAGTGAAGACATTAAGAAAATCCCTCTAAACAGAAGAAAAGGGAAGTATTGGAAACGTCTGCCAAAAGACAAACACTCACAGTGAATACTGCTTCAAGGTTTAAAGGGCATGTTTTACAAATAGCTTCTAGAAATTGAAACTGCATAGTTGATCCCACACAGAAACAGCAGATCAAACTAATATTTAAAAAACAAAAACAAACACAAAAACTAGTGCCAGCCTAATCTTTTCTATTTCTTTGATTGTTTCACTTGTACAAAAAATAGAAAATAGTTGGGTTTTTTGTGGGGTTTTAATTATTATTTTTTTTCCCCCTTGAAATCCTTGGAAAATTAGCTTTTATTCTGTAACATGAGAGACATCTTGTCTTATGCTTTGGCCCTCCTTGTTAGTGATGTTTAGCTACTCATTAATTGGAAAAGTAAAGGCTGACAACATACTCAGAGACCAATTGACACAGAAGTCTCCTACATGACTGGGAAAACAAGCACAGGCTGGCCATAGCCTGTAAATCAACTGCTTGCTGCAGTGATTTAGCAGCAATCAAGAAAAATACTTACAGTTTGCAAAACAACAGCTATTTTGCTTTTCCTTCTGTCAGTCTATTTTATAAACTTGTTAGTTCAACACTTAGGTCAGCTTATCTCTGTGCAGGCTGGCCCTCATTCCCTTGCAGCTCCCAGCATATATGCAGAACCACACCTCTGGTCTGATGCCTGGTCTGAAAAGCTGTCTTAAACTCATAATTTTTTATTATTTTTTTTCCCCACTGTTTAACATACTGTTTCTTCCAGCCCAGGAGAATGTCTTGCTTCAACGTTTTGGTGACTATTGCTATTGACACCAATTCTGCATATTTGTCTGTTAAGTCTATTTTCCCTTTCTCACTTTTCTTGTCATCCTATATTTTAAAGTACAAACCAAATAGCCTGATAGTAACCAAGGCATTTTAATAATATGTTACTGTATTTCCAGATCAAGACAAAGGTTATGAGGAAAATTGAATGGGAAAAGGAATGCTCAGATACTAATTTATTTTTTTAAAAAGCAAAATCTGACCATCTTTTATAACAAAGGAAAGTAATAAAGACCCTTCTGCATTATACTCTCTAATAGCTAAATTCCACAAACACTGTTTCCACAAGTGTTGTCACAGGATTTTACCCAAAAATCAAACTCACCTGCTGCAGACATCATTTAACAATATGCAATGAAACTCTAATCACTAATTTGTCAGAACAATGCAAAACAATGGAGTAGAAAGTAGATTCCCACAATCTGCCTTGTGGCACTGAAATTGAGAAGCTATATAAATGGGAAACTAAATCATTATCTTGTGTAGTGATGGAAATCAGGGTTCCTCCCTGTCCTGGTTTGAGCCAGGATGAAGCCAATTTTTCTTTTTACTGATTTTTTTTTCCTTCAGTAAGCTTTCTTGTAGCTAGCAACAGCGTGTTCTGGTAGGCTGATAAGACAGTGGAATGTTTTTCTAACTACTGAGGCTTCAAGGCTGCACCTGCACTCTGCCGGCTCAGACACTATGGGGAGATCTGTGCCCCCCTCGTAGGAGGCTGAGTTAGACAGACAGCAAAATTGGCCAAAGATATTCCATTCCATATATCTACGTAAGCTCAGAGGAAGGTCAGAGATCACAGAAGACAACTTATTTCCTTCTTCTTCTCCCCTTCTCTTCCGTCCATGGCCGGCGTCCAGGGAGGACTCTGTTCATCCATCACCGTCGACCCTTAGGCTCGAGATCTCCTGACCCCCATAACTCTCTGCTTTCTCCAG
>NW_009951917.1:154767-207309 GCF_000747805.2 Chaetura pelagica | reverse complement strand
TCCATGGCCGGCGTCCAGGGAGGACTCTGTTCATCCATCACCGTCGACCCTTAGGCTCGAGATCTCCTGACCCCCATAACTCTCTGCTTTTTCCAGCAGCAGCTCCGGGATTCCTCGGGACTCTTCCCAGTTCAGGGAAGTGCTGTGGGAGTTGCTGGGGTGGGGGGAGACAAGAGGTTTTTGCCCACACCTGAATCTATCTGTATATAATTGTATATATTTTCTTGTATCATTCATTAGTGTTTTAATTAAAGCTGTGCAGTTTAGTTTTCAATCCAGCCAAGTCTCTCTCTTTTTCTCTCTCTCCTTCCTTACCTGGGTGGGAGGGGGAGGGGATCGAGAGCATTGTTGTCGGACCTGAGTCAAACTGTGACACTCCCTACTAATCAAAAGAAACTCATAGTCCTGGAGCTTTCTGCTCCCCACTTGCAAACTGAGCACCAAAGCAACCTCAAGAAATTTTTGAACTTTGGGAAATACAGTAACAACAATGGTCTTTTCACCTGAGTACTTACTGCTCTTCCCCCTGAGGCATCATCAAGGTAGGAGAAAGATGCAGAAACGGGCACTTGCTGTCTGACTTCTGGTCACAATTATTCCCTAGTACTTTGTATCCTGTTTTGCAACCACCTCTTAAGCTGGTGAATGATTATATTTTTATTATTTTTATTATACTACTACAAGTACTGCTGTTGAGTCCTTTCTTCTGCTGGGTGTGAGGAAGTTGGTGTCCCTCCCCATTCTGGAAATGCAAAGTGAAGAGCAACAGTCTGGTGGAACTCGCAGCTGCTTGGACAATCTGAGCTTCACATTCTGCTGACATTCAGCAAGGAGGAAAAAAATAGAAAGGGCAATTTTCTTTTTTTTAATTTTTTTTTCAAATAATCAGTTCTAATTTTCATCACCTTATGCCTGCTATTCACTGTCAATTTTTTTATTTTAATTTTAGCAGGTTGTATTGTGCCTAAGCTCTATTTATGTTTATCATAAATACATGTTAGAAGTGTTTGTCATGTAAAAGTATGCTATGCTTCATGTATCATGATGTGAATAACAAGCTTTTTTCATCCAGTGTATGCTTTGTGCATTTTTAAGAGTGTTTCGATTCCTCCTAACCCAAATCCATTTCTAAAACTTGTAAAACCAGAATCATCCCTCAGCTAAGTCTTAGTACAGTGTTGTTTCTAAGCAAACGGTATCTTTTCCTTTCCTTTTTATTTCTTTCTACAGGAGGGAAGCCCATGTAGAAAATAATTTGTTTTTAAAACAAACACCAGTCAACAGACTTCATAAAGATCCAACTCAGTCAACCTATTCAGGAAAACTGTAGCACTCACATTTGGGCAGTGCATCTCATAGCTATTATAGGCTCTAAAAAGACAATAATACATATTTCCAAGTGTATGCAACAGTGATTGGATAATACTTGGAGTTAAAGCATTGTAAAGGAAGAATCAGCGAAGGTTTTCATGTCATATGACCACAATCTATCCAACTTTTTGGCAATCTATCATAGTCCTGGAAAGTCATTACAGGCTTTTATACATGAAAAGCTCACTCAAAACCGACATGCAAAGCTTCCAGGTACCATGAGCCCTAGCCTCTGGCCATCCAGTTCTTTTCTCAAGCCTGTTCTAAAATCATAATTAGTCAGAAACCACAAAAAACCTCCAAAAGCTAGTGATAAGGAGCTGAATAAGAAGAGTTACGCCATATGTCACCGTCGCTTTAGTAAAGCTTGCTTAAGGCTATTAATAAGAGCAACTCCTGCACAACAGGAAGCACATAAACTTCTAATACTTTTTAACTCTGGAAAACAGGCTCCTGATGAGGAAGAACAAAAGCAATTATATCCCTGTTATCTTTGATGTGATGAATGTTGACATATTTTATCCAACGAATGTTTAAGTATCCCAGAAGTACAGACCGAAGTTAAAACAATCCTTTAGAAAATAACCAAAAGAGAAACACTGCATCTTTCCTCTCTTCCACCAGACAAGGTGAGAAATACCATGTCATTTATTTACTTTAACTAATTTGCAGTGCAAAGTCATTAATCTGAACTCCTCAGGACACAATAAGAAACTCAGAAAAGGGCAATTTTTCTTTGTTTCTGTAAACCCTTTATCTACTGTTTGTTTGGTTTTTTTAAATTTTCATTTTTCATAAATTTTCATTTATGAGCATACTTCATACAGAGGGCCACAGATGGAGAAACATGTTCAGATATGTGGTTCTACTGAATTATAAAATATATAGTTCTTAATTTTCATAATTTCTCTATCCTGCTTCATTCAATCTATTAGAAACTACATTATTACTGCTATATGACCTTCTAGCTGTTTTATTAAAAACTGGATAAACAATGAGCTCATGAAAGATAATCTGCCAAAGATATAACATCTTTTCTGTCAGTCTTTAGAAGGGAAGACCATGTGAGGCCTTCAAAACAAAAATAACAGATAATGAACAAGAGGAAAAATCTATAGTTAATATTGAAACTTGAAAAAATCAGTTATTCAGCCAGCTTTTTACCCAAGAATACTTGGATCGGCTTATGAAAGTGGAAATAACATATTTGGAACATGAAATTAGGATGGTCTACATAATTCTGCAGTCAAATACCTTTTTGAAGGAGGAAAGTAGCATTTGTTACAATATTTTCCTCTTGCATAGTAAAGATGAACAGATTTTAAATCTGAAGCACTGAGTTCTTGCCAAGGGCTCTCAAGGGAGGAGACATGAAGTTAGCTACCTAAATAAAAAAGAAAGATTCAAAGAGGAAAAATATAAATAAAGCCCTACTGTGATTGACTGCTGTGATCTACTTCATCTCCCTACACAGAGATTACCTGTGATGTTGATTCACCACTCATCAGTTGTTTTATAGTGATCACTCGCGTCGCGTTTACCAAAGCTGACCTTCAACTTGCCATGAAGCAAATCGATACTCGATATTGCAATTATCTGCATGATATAGACAGTCATGTATTCAGCTGATGTGTTTAAGCAATTCCAACATTTAACATTTTTCTTTCAATTATAAATAAGTCTCTTACAGTTTCTTATGTAATGAAATTTAATTTAACTACTCTATTGTAAAATATTTCTTCTGGAAGAAGTGACTTGCTCAAATGCCTACCAAACACTTGGTTTTCAAATACGAGTTTTTCTTCCAAATTTTAATCTTTGGGAAGCTGCAGACAATATTTCCAGGGGGCTGTGTTTCTGTAGTGTTCTCTAAGAGAACAAATGAAAATAAATAGTAATTTCATTGGTTCTTTCTGATAAAACTCAAAATTATTTCTGATAAAGTAATCTTCATTGTACTTTAGCTACTAGGCTGTTAGTGCAGGAAGAGTGCAGAAACAATTCCACCAGATTGGAAAATATATGCCAGTTTTGAAAAAAAAAAATAAAAAAATTATACCTTTGCCATTCTAGAACTATTTTTAATCTAAAGCTTTTTTATAGACTTCCATCCAACTTGTGTGAGCTTGATTTAAGAGTGTAGTTCTAGGTCAAAGAAGCCTTGACAGTAACCAAGCAACAAGTGATTAATTAAGCAATTCTTTTCAAATTATGTTATGTAAGAAGAAGGTGTAGCTAGCAATACTAAGGAACAGGGGGTGAAAACATAACAGCTTAAAGCAAAATCTAGATATATTTGCATTCCATCCAAACATACAGCACTTGTCTTGGAAAAACCACAAAAGCTCAAAGCACAGTCTGTCAGCAAAGGACCACTCTGTCTCCAACATGTATCTGTGACACAGATTATTTACGTGCACCTCACATAATAAGACTCTGCTTCTTAGATGTCATTCTACTCTACATCAGTTTGTGTCTATCACTTCATGCAGAACCTGGGGATTAGGTCAAAGGAAAAAGAAGTCACACACAGGACCCCTGAAGCAATACAGAAAGAAAGACCAAGGCAGATAAGTGGGAGAAGCAAAGAATATTTTCCTATCCAACCAACCAGGTGCTCAGTTATTACTTGCATTTTGTATTAGTCATCTTCCTTCAGCACCTGCACAGCTACAGTAACATCTAAGGGTGTCTGTGCTAGTACCTAGGAAGAAATCCTTTCACATACATATCTGTACAGCTGAAATCTTGAAACCCCTGCACTTTGTAGTTTCTGGTTGGGCTTGTATAGTATAAGAATTTAAGTACTCGCCACAGAAAAAAATAAATAAATATAAAATTTATTTGAAAAGTCGAAGCTGAGATGGTGAAAACCTTAATACAACAACTTTCTGAATGTAAGGAGTTTATTTGTTTCTTACTGAGTGCTCTCCATAGTTTCTGTGTGCTTTTGAGGAAATGTCAGCTTCTACACTGATCTCTCACTCAATAACAGCCACTTCTAATAGCCACCTTTCTCACAAATGCATGTTAAAGGCTTATACAGAACTTTGGAATGGTTGTTGTTAGAGTAATTTCTTGGGTTTAATGGATTTGCATTTAAACTTAACATTCAAAATATTTCAGGTATGTGATATGAAAAACTTTGGCTGATCTTTCTTTGTAAGTAGTAAATACAGGTGTGATATGTGTCTTCCTAAAATCCAGAAGGTCACTTAAGGAATAAGAATGCAAGATAGCTCAGCAAAGGCCACTTGTAAAGGTGATGTAGTTGACAGGATGAGACCTGGGATGGAGATGGCCAGAAATCATCCCATCCTCTCCCCTTTCTTTCTCTTTCTGAGATCAACTGCATTACTGAAGTACTTCAGTTTGTTCATAGCATCCACATGAAAACCTTTGGAAAAATAATGGTGGTAATGTCAAATCTGCTCATCCAGGAAATGTCATTCAGTTCTGTACTGAATGAGAAGCTGTAAAAACTAAACCATAGTACTAGCAAGTTTGAAAAGCAAAACAATTTAAGACATCTATAGTCTAGCACAAGGAAAAAATAGGCTTTACAAACAGCTGTCTCTCCCTGAAGTTTGTTTTTAATGGCTTCTCTGAAAGACTAAGTTCTTTCACTAATCAGAGAATCATTCTTTAAGAAGCCATTAAGAGAAAAGGGGGATAATTTGGGCTTAGTTAATTACAGTGTTCAGCATATACTGTGTTGCGTATAAGTTTGTCTACAGTTTTAGGAATACCTAAGTATTCTGGGAAGGTGGAGGAACTTAGATCTGCTAAAAATTAATGATCTTGGAAGGACACTATTTAAACCAGAATGGACAAACACAGTAGGGGTGTAACTGCTGCAAGACAAAAAAAAAAAAAAAAAAAAGGCTTTGAATGGCAGTATTCTCAGCTTGAAGCATAGGGTATACATTTTTCCTGACCTGGCAACAGCACAGTGCGGTCTCTCTTCTGTTCTCCAGACATAATATGAAAGGGCTTAGCAGTAACAAAAAAGCAAAGAAGCTATACAGATCTATAGGAGTTCAGTGTTATCTAATGGGATATTACGTGTACAGATGAGTAAACCTCTTCATAAATCTGTGATTGAAACATCTCAGTTTTACTTTCTTCTAAATCTACTTAGAAAATAACTTTATCCTAAACTCTCTCTCTCTTCTCTCAGTCAACAAACACAAATTTTATGTTTGACCTGAGAAACATGCTGGCTAGCCAGTGAGGAATTTCCAGTGATTTATGAGCACAATTAGAGGCTCATCTTGAATACTGTGATAACTTTAAGTTTTATGACTTCTATGTCATAAAGATATATAAGACCCATCATTACCTATAATATCTGAGCCATAAAGACTTCTGTGTCTGCAAACTGAGGAGTTTAGAGCCTCATGGTTCTTAACTGTTCTGGTTGGAAAAATAAAACATGGCAGATCCATAAAAATGAGAGATCCAAGTATGAGATAGTTGCTTCAGAATACTTTAGTTAAACTTGTAACTTTTGGCTCAGGATGAGAATTTCACTGGGGAATTATATCTCAAGAATTACTAGAAAGTAATGAGTGTACACAGTAGAAGAATGAAGTAAATAAATAACAAATTAAGATAACAACATTTGTGGCAAGAGCTATATGTGTAGTATTTCACCATAGTTGGGACAGATAGATCTTGTCACTTGCTTCTTCAGCCTTTCCTTTTTTGTATATGGCAGAATAAAACCTCAATATGACCAATGCAGTTGTGCCCCACATACAATAAAGGCTTGCCAGAAGAATACTTCTGACTGAACCTGTCAAAACCTTCCACCTTGAGGGCAGCTGTTGCTGAGAGCTACCAACTCAACATACACAGCAGACATGTGCCACGTCGGTATCATCAACTGGTCATTACACTACAACTGGTAGAACCAGCTGCTGTGTGTCACATCCATTCCTTCCCACCAGCTGCAAGTGACGAGTTCCTTCTGGAAACAGGACACTCTCTAGATGCACCTTAAAACATTCTGTCATAGACATTGCAGGTATTGTTATATGAGAGCGTTTATTGACACACTTGCATTCTCCTTCAATTACTTTGAAGGGATTGAAGTAAAGACAAGCAAACAGATTTATAATGTGATCACCTTCAGTGGCATCTGGTTTAGAAACATTTCTCTTGCTGCCCATGCCCTGACTTCACAGTGTCCTGGTTTGAGCCAGGATGAAGCCAATTTTCCTTTTACTGATTTTTTTTTCCTTCAGTAAGCTTTCTTGTAACTAGCAACTGCGTGTTCTGCTGGGCTGATAAGACATTGGAATGTTTTTCTAGCTGCTGGGTCTTCAAGGTTGCACCTTCACTCTGCCGGCTCAGACACTATGGGGAGATCTGTGACCCCCCCATAGGAGGCTGAGTTAGACAGACAGCAAAATTGGCCAGAGATATTCCATTCCATATAGCTATGTAAGCTCAGAGGAAGGTCAGAGATCACAGAAGACAACTTCCTTCCTTCTTCTTCTTCCCTTCTCTTCGGTCCATGGCCGGCGTCCGGGGAGGACTCTGTTCATTCATCACCGTCGACCCTTAGGCCCGAGCTCTCCTGACCCCCATCACTCTGTGCTCTCTCCGGCAGCTCCGGGATTCCTCGGGACTCTTCCCAGCTCAGGAGATGCTGTGAGAGTTGCAGAGGGGTGGGGGGAGGCGAGAGGCTTTTGCCCATATCTGAACATATCTGTATATAATTGTATATATTCTCTTATATCATTCATTAGTGTTTTAATTAAAGCTGAGTAGTTTAGTTTTCAATCCAGCCAAGTCTCTCTCTTTTTCTCTCTCTCCTTCCCTACCTGGGTGTGAGGGGAGGGGATCGAGAGCATTGTTATCGGACCTGAGTCAAGCCGTGACACACAGTGTTCTCTACTGAGCAGAAGAAATATTTTTCTAAAGCAGAGATTACTGTTTCATTCAGGTGAATATACCAATTATTTACTGCACTAGTTGTATCTTTCAACAACCTTGTTAAGAGACACAATATATCTTTGATCAATGGTATCACAGGAGACAATCTTGCCCTCCCCTGCTTGTTATCCTTAAGTTTTTGAAGAAAACAACAACAGGTTACAGATATCTCAATTTGTCAACATAAACTGTCTTAACAGACATCCTTGATCCTGACAGAATCAACCATTGATAAGGCCTGACTTAATTTATCATTAGCTTCTTTCAAGAGAGATGTGAGTCTGGAGAATTATTCAGTTCCAGGAGAGTGGAAACCAGAGTACAAAACCCCTCTTTTTTGTGTGGCATGCTTCTAACAAGTATCAGAGCTATCAGAAAGAAAACAAATTTTCTGTCTCTCTTTGGAGTGTTAAGCTTTGATTAGTCCACTGCCTACTTTTAGGCAGCAGATTGAGACATAACACAGGAATTGATTAATGACCGGAATAAACAAGGTAACTCTAATGCATTCTGTAGATTTCTTATAAACCACTCCAGTAATCTTATCCTGACACTGAAACTCTTGGGTGGACAATAGCTTGGGTACTCCTTCTAAAGAGCAAAAAGTAGCATGGCAGACTTAGGGCTAGCAAAATCCAGCAATGAAGAAGCATCCCACCTGAAACTTTAGTTCAATGACACTCAAACTTAAGAAAATAGTCTTTCTTCTGAACATCCTGCACTAAAAAGAAGCTGGTAGTATAGGAGAAGGAACAAATGTTTAAAATTAATCTTCTGTGTTTCAACTTCAGTTCTTCCATCAGGTCTGGGCAGCTTTTCTTGCCCAAATGTATTACCTTGGACAAATATTAGTGCTCCATGAACTGACCTCTTACAGTGCATTTTAACAAGAAACTAATACAATTCAATCTTTGTACACTAGGCAATGAAGGAAAGGTGATGGGTAGAAGTAAATTATGCATTTTTTAAAATACCATCCATAGAACAAGCTGAAATGGACCTAGAAGCACTATAGAACTGTGAATCATTCTGATCAATTAAGCATATTAATATTCCACTTTTCTGTCTTCCTAAGTGCTCTTTTGTGTATAGGAGGTCATAGCTCTGCAGCAGTAGCAGTAAATGTTTCTATAACTGAAGTGATGGCAAGAGCTAGAGAGGCTTTTGAGAACTAGCAGACTATCAAATCAGCAGCAACTATTAGAATAGATGCAGCTCCAGCTGCAAGCATGGGCCAGAAAGCTGCTGTTAGTTTTGACACTCTGTTGGTAACATCAGAGGAATACCAATAAGTGATTAGGATCTCAGTATTTTGTATTAACTCTCCTAAAAAGAGGAAACATGACTGAGTTCCTGGAGTAAATCACTTTCATGCTAAGAGGATCCAAGAGTTTATATTGGATTATGCTGTCCACAGGTAACATCTGCAAAACACCAGTAATGCTTTTGCTGGTGAGTATAACTGAGAGTAAAGAACTTCACAAGAATAAAGGGTGAAAACTCCACTTCTCCTTCCTTGATTAAGTGGTTGACTTTACAAACAAATATCCAGAGAAGGGTTAGAAACTTGTCAAAGTTAACAGTATTTCAGGAATATAGTGAAACTGCTGCTGCTAGGCATGTATTCTTGACAAGATAATACTATGATAAACTTTGAAGTTAGAGTATGTCTTTCATCTGAGCAAATGAAGTGGAATCACTTCTGGAGTTATTTAAACTTGGACTTATGTCAGCTGCTCAGGATAGAAAGATGCATAGGCAGTACGAATGAAATGTAAGCAATTTGTAACACTAGTGGCAAAACCACCTCTGACTTACTATAGGAATTCATAACTGCAAAGAAGGAGTTAAAGAAAAATCCATGGCTAGCCACTGCAACAGCTCGTGCCAGGTATGATCAGACAGAACTTGCATTTGAGACTCTTCAGAACTATGCTCCCTTAAGCATACAAGGTAATTAGTGCATTATGACTGCTTCTTCTGACCAGATCACATTCCCTTTGAAGAGCAGAGATGCTATGTGTCATCTCTATCTCTGCAATAATTTCTTCCTTCAAAATCACATGGTAGACACTCTCTGAGGATTTTACTTTAAACCAGTGTTCTTCACAGCTGGATTAAAGGATGGGCTTTCACTCAAGATTAGATGTAATCCTTTTGCTTTATGAAAGCTGGCTGCCTCCTGGGTTTAAATCAAAATCACAAATTCCTGCCTTGAGGTATCGACAAAATTGCCTGTTATGGCACCAGTTATCGTTGCATGAATGCTCATAGCACAATATCCATAGGAGGCTGGATTAAAGCCAGTTGCACAGAAGAGGCTGGTTTGCTTTAACTTGCTCTTTATTTCTGCCAGGATGGCATGCAGTCACCTAGCAGCTGCCTGTAGTTTTCCCTTAGCAAGAATAAACATTGTTACCACTTTCAGCTAAATTTACAGAAGCTCCAGGGATTTTGAAGCTGCTTCCATAGAGCAGGAGAAAAAGTACATATCTAGACTCTCACTACAACCAAACTCCACCAGGAGCCCACCACAGCTCCATGGCCAAAATGAACCAAGTTGGGCACAGCACGATGGAAATTCCTGAACTTCAGGACACAATTCCCCTGGCAAGAAACTCTGTAAAGTTTTCACATTCTCAAAGTTCAAGCCTCTTAGTTCAAGCTTAACTAGAACAGGCATCTAAACTCTTACATAAAACCTGTTAACTTTATTGGGAAGGTCCAACACTGGTATATGGCACACATACTTCTCTAATCAAGCAGGATCTGCAGATGTAGACATTTCTGTACATACACAAGCTCAGCTTCATCTTGAACACATTAACACTATGCTGTAGATCTGCAGTTTATACACGAGCTGCTTAAACGTTCTCCTATCGGGAGGTGTTGGTCAAAGAGGAAAAATGTAGATGGTGTTTTCAGGAATTTGTTCATCATCAGCCTCATGTAGATATTGTCAATTCACTTCTTACCAGCTGACTAGTGATATGAATGTAATTTGCAGTTCCTTCTTTTCTCAGAGAATAGACTGAACATCTATCTGCCTTTCCAAACCTAGCTTGACTGATCTAAGGATGTGGTCAAGAACCTTCGAGACGACAAAAAGAAAGAAAAGCAAATGTGGCTGGAATGAAGTAGGGAGCAGACTGGAAGGAAAAAAGTTACCTGGAATCTGCCCAGCCAGAGGTGCATCACCAAGCAACACAACTTAATGCACTGAACTCAAACCATGATTCTGCTGTGCAGAACATTACATACCATGTATCTTATTTCCTAACCCCTTTTACAGCATCCAGAGTCTTGTGCTCTGGTAGCTGTTTGTAGTGCCTGGTTCTTAAACGACATCTGTCTTGGCCTGATGTCTGGCAACCATAGTCTCCCAGTTGACATACAAGAACAGGTGCATCAGATCAAAGACTGCACTGAAGATGCCCATGCCTCTTTTACAGCTGCCACATCCTTCCAGAATCTTTCTAACAATTATTTCTGTAAGAGTAGAGAGAGAACAGATAGTGTCTGGACATCCTACTGGATTACTTAACTCATAAAAGTCCCTTTAGAAAGTATTTAGGACACTTCACTCCTTCAAACAAATCTTTGGAGGAGGAAGGTAGCAGCTAGATAACTAAATGCACTTTGGACTTGATAATGTAAAATATTAATACTGCTCCTTCATTATAGAGTACCAAAAATCGTTAGAAAGGTTACATATAAATTGTTATTTTCTTAGGTTACGTAAAAGTGATTGGCTCATTACTGGTTCAGTACATGCAGAATTTTTCTGGACGTTGAATCAATATTTTAATGCATGTTTATGCTTTTCATGCCTGCAGCCACTCATTAAGCTGCAAATATCTGTATCACAACTGGATTTATGTAGAGCTAAAAAGGTAGGAGGGAAGAGTTTGACTACTGTGCTCCAGTGTGGAGGGCACTAGCGTGTGTATTCAAGAAAGATCACATAGGCAGTTTTTAGATTTTTATCCTCTGCACTAAAGCTTTTTCAGCATGGAAAGCTTTTATGTAAGAAGTAACACCTCTTTGCATCCTGTCCAGCTAAACAGGCCAAACATCTGTAGTCAGTTAACACGACACTAAGCACCCAAAATGAGATTAGTCTAACCTGTCTGTTGCAAATGACTTATTGATCTTTTGGAACAGATCCCCTGACATACCTTAAAACTCACTAATTTTAAAATATTCTAGACAACAGTCTTGCTTCAGAGTAAATACCCATTGCATCCTCAAATGATTGCCTCATTCTTTCAGAAGTAAACATATTTGTTTAAAAGAAGCAGGAGGGATAGTTGAAAATCCCTTTAAATTAATACCTTGTGAGTACTAGACCATTGTAATAATAGTTCTTCTATCCTAGTCAGTGATATAAGGGAGCTAAGGCACACAGCTAAGTCTTATAAAGATGCACAGAACCACAGAATAACAGAATGATGGGGGTTGGAAGGGACCTCTGGAGATCATTGAATCCCAACCCCCTGCCAGAGCAGGACCACCACAGAATCTAGGGCAGGTCACACAGTCATGCATCCGGATGAGTCTTGGAAGTCTCCAGAGAAGGAGATTCCACAGCCTCTCTGGGCAGCCTGTTCCAGCGCTCCATAACCCTCACAGTAAAGAAGTTCTTCCTCATGTTGAGGTGGAAATTCCTGTGTTGTAGTTTGCATCCATTGCCCCTTGTCCTATCATAAGGCACAACTGAAAAGAGTGTGGCCCCTCTTTCTTGACATCTGCCCTTCAGACATTTCTGAATATTAATAATTCCTCTCAATCTTCTCTTCTATAGACTAAACAGCCCCAGGACTCTCAGCCGTTCCTCCTAAGACCAGTGTTCCAGTCCCTTAATCATCCTCGTAGCCTGAGTATACACGTGCATTCTGGGCAAAGGTTGTTCCATTACCTCTTGAGGTAAGACTGTAGATGTTCAAAAATGCAGCCAAACTTCTGCTGGCTCCTGGGTTAAGAGGATTGCCCTCTCTAGTTTACCCAGAATGTGTTGTCAGTCTCATTCTTCAATAAACATGCAGCCTTGGGCTATTTTTCCTGTGTATGATCTTGGTTTATATCAAACACATTCAGTGCTAACACCACTAAATACATTCTGCATCCCACCACCACCAACATTAAGACCAGGACTGGGGAGAAAGTAAGCAAAATAATGGATATGGGGCAAAAAAGAGAATGGTATTTCTACCACTGTTTTCCCTCTTGTTCACAACTGCAGCTTGAGTTAGCAACATGTGCATGAATTTAGATTTTTACGTAATTCTCTTAACTTCTTCCTGTTCATTTTCTTCATAGACTTCTAAAAACTTCCTTAACAAAGACAACTCCCTTTATTATATAGTTAATTTAAGAATTGCACTATAAGGGGGAATATAAACATTTAACTGCTGGAGTGTTGTTCCAGCAGGAACAGTGTGAACCTCTGGGTCCTATACCCCATTGTGGGAGAGGCACCTCCATTCCCTAAAGAGTACGGCTTTCAAGGAATAAAGGCTGAGTCAAAAGACTGTCAGGTCAGCCTGTGGTCTCTTATAATTTTTCTTCTTAAAAAAGCATTTCATTGTTAACTGAAGTTGTCTTTCTTTCTAGTTTTTTAAACCTTGGTCCATTTCTTTTCACTTGTCATTTTGTGCTGTTTGACCTTGTTTTTATGCCCTTCTAAACAACAAGGTTAATGTGATACATTTGAGTTAATACTTCTGTTATGCTGCCACAATTCAATGCAAAGTCTGAGTCACCCTTCTGAATGTGGTAGTCTCATCTGATTGCTTACTACAAAGTATATCTATGCTGAGAACAACTCTTTTCCCAGACATCTATCCATAATGGATTATGTTATGTTCCACTTTCAGCTTCAAACAGAAGCTATTCTTGCTGAGCACAGAAATGTTAACTTTGCTGTTTTAAGAGGCTGCTGATTGCTTAAACAGAAACTCTTCTCAGTCACCTTCTATGCAATCACTAGATGTCAAAAAGAGTTAGTTGTGCTCTCTGTCCTGCCCTACATTTTTCCTATGTGCATGTATACATATAAGGTTCCTGAGACTAAATTATAGTATCAAACTAAAAGAAAGTTCTGATCCTGAGACAAAGAACAGTAATAATCCTCCGTATGCCTGTCTCCAGCATGTGTGTGCCATGACAAATCCTATGACTAAACTATTTTATCATTGCAGTGTTTAGGGTGATGTTCATAGCTGGAGCATGTCTAAAGAACACTGAAAAAACAAACACTTTACTGTTGTGAAATCTACAGACAAAATGTTTTTGTTAACTTAAATGATGTGTTGGAAACAGTTGGCATTCATCCTTGTCCCATTCTTTCAATTGCAGCATATCAGTGAAAATGTTATTATCTACTGCTGAAGAGCTCCAAAAATTCATATGTCAGGAATTATTCTTGAAAAAAATCCTTTTTTTTTGGTTTCACATAACTTTACTTCAATATTACTGTGTGTCCTGTTAGCCAGATTTGCATCATTACATAGTACAGCACAGGTGTTGGGGGTAGGGATGGACTCGGACGTAACATGGACAGACCTACATTCTTCAAATAATAGTGACACCTGCACTGTTAGATACTGGTTATGAAGTCTCAGAATACTCATTTTTTCCCTCTACATGTATGGAAGCTATTCTGTTTTTAATCAAAAGATCATCACTCTCCTGTGAACTCTTCTCTGTCAGCTTTTATGCAATCACCAGCTGACTTTACAGAAGCAGTAACAGCAGTGGTGTTACACCAAGCCAGGTTCAGAGCCACAGGTTTCATTTGTTGCAGAGGTCAGCACTACAGGGTATCATGAAACTGCATAAAATGGACATAAAAATTGATTCAACAGAAAACAACTGCCAGATTTGTACTGGGTTTTTGTTTGGATTTTGTGGGGGTTTTTTTTAGTGAATTGAGGGATGTTGCCTCATTTTTTAGCTAGTAAACTCGATTGACCAAGAACCTACTTTTAATGCTCTCCGGTTTTGATCCCATTATGCCTCAGCTCTAAATTGGAGATAATAAAATTTGAATGTGTTGAAAATCCTGGAAGCTAAACACTTCAGTATTTAATGATATCCAGGCTACTTTGACAAAGCATCATAAAAGAGCCTAAAGGAATCAATTCTATTTTCAGAGAGAGACCATAAAATGTGTACCATAAATTGCTTTCCACGGATCCCGTGAGATGGTGGAGTTCAGGATCAAAGGCGGTAGGAACAGAGCATCTAGCAGGGTCACAACCCGGGACTTCAGAAAAGATAACTTTGACCTCTTCATGGAGCTCCTTGGTGAAATCCAGTGGGATAGGGTACTAGAAGTTTGAGGGGCAAGAGAGTTAGTTAATATTTCAGCGAAGTTTCCTACAAGCTCAAGATTGGACAGAGCACCTCAAAGAGTAAGAAATCAAGTAAGAGAGCCAGGACATTTGCACAGTTGAGCAGAGGATACTGAAAAAACTCAAGTGGAAGAAAGTTCATAGATCATGGAAGAAGGGACTGTCCACTTGGAAGGAATAGAAGAATGTTGTCAGAGGATGTAGAAATGCAATAAGGCTTCCTTAAAATTAAAACTGGCAAGGGAGGGCAACGACAACAAGAAAGGCTACTTTAAGTGCCTTGGAAGCAAAAGGAAGACTAGAGGAAATGTGGACCCACTGCTCAATGAGGTAGGTGCCCTGGTGACAGAGGATATAGAGAAGGCAGAGTTACTGAATCCCTTCTTTGCCTCAGTCTTTACTGCTAAGGCCAGCCCTCAGGAGTCCCAGATCCTCCAGACCTCAGAAGTCATGAGAAAGGAAGACTTTGCCTTGGTTAAAGAGGATTGGGTTAGAGACCAAATAAGTAACCTAAAAATCCACAAATCCATGGGTCCTGATGAGATGCACCTGTGAGTGCTGAGGGAGCTGGCAGAAGACATTGCTAGGCCGCTCTCCATCATCTTTGAAAAGCCTTGGAGAGCAGGAGAGATGCCTGAGGTCTGGACAAAAAGCAATGTCACTTCAGTCTTCAGGAAGGGCAAGAAAGAAGACTCAGGTCTACACATTGGTCAGCCTCACCTCCATGTCTGGAAAGATAATGAAACAGCTTGGTCTCAGTGCCATCTCAAAGCATATTGAGGAAAAGGTCATCAGGAGTAGTCACCATGGATTCACCAAGGAGAAGTCATGCTTTACCAATCTGACAGCTTTCTACAGTGGCATAACTGCGGTCTGCCTTGATTTCAGCAAGGCATTCAACACCATCTCCCCATGCATCCTCACAGCCAAACTCAAGAAGTGTGGATTGGATGATAGAGCAGTGAGATAGATTGGGAACTGGCTGAAGGACAAAGCTCAGACAATTGTGGTGAATGGGGCAGAGACTAGTTGGAGACCTGTGTCTAGTGGGGTACCCCAGGGGTTGGTATAGAGTCCAGCCTTATTCAGTATATTCATAAATGACCTGAGTGAAGGGACAGAGTGCACCATTAGCAAGTTCACTGACGATACCAAACTGGAAGGGGTGGCTGACACACCAGAGAGATGTACTGCCGCCGAACATGACATGGACAGGCTGGAGAGTTGGGTGGGGAGAAACTTAATGAAATGCAACAAGAGCAAGTGTAGAGTATTGCATCTGGGGAGGAACAAGCCCATGGATCAATACAGGTTGGGGGCTGACCTGCTGGAGAGTAGCTTTAGGAAAAAGAACCCCAGGATCCTGATGGACAACAGGCTGACCATGAGCCAATAATGTGCCCTCATGGCCAGGAAGGCCAATGTCATCCTGGGGTTCATTAAGAAGAGTGTGGCCAGTAGGTTCAAGGAGGTCATCCTGCCCCTTGCTTTGCCCTGGTGAGGCTGCATGTGGAATACTGTGTCCAGTTCTGGGCTCCCCAGTTCATGAAGGACAAGAAAGTACTGGAAAGGGTCCAGCATAAGGCCACAGAGATGACTGGATGATCTGCCCTATAAAGAAAGGCTGAGAAAGCTGGGTCCATTTAGCCTGGAGAAGGCAGCCTGAGGGGGGATGTCATCAATGCTTATAAATATCTAGAGGGGGTATCAGGAGGACGTGGTCTGGGTGATCCTGCTCTATCAAAAGAGTTGGACTAGATGATCTCCAGGGGTCCCTTCCAACCCTGACCACTCCGTGATACTGTGATCACCTTCATAGAAATATCTTTAAAGAGATTTTTAAGCTATGGAAGGCAGCAGTGCACTTCTGTAGAACTTAAAGGCTGTTCAAAACCAGTCTATTACCAATATCTGGCAATATATAAGACCTGTAGTGTGATAGTTCTTCAGACACCTGCCCAAGTGAAAGTTGTATTTCTGGTTTCTATGTATAGATTAGTAGCATGGCTTGCACCTTCTGGCTCCAACTGGCAGCAAAGACTAAACTCTAACAGAGGCAGATAGATTTGAAAGAGCCTATCATTTTTCTTGTTGATGTTTTATAAGTAACGTTTATTTCACCTGTGAACATCTGTCTTCTGCTTTATATCTGACATCTAGCCATCAATACTCTTGAAATATGCAGCACCTTAGAAAATTACAGGTTATGTTAATTTCAGTTGGGCACTTGTATTCTCAGGAGCCATTCAACACCACAGAAATTAGGATAGTTGCTTACATTTAGTAAAATGATGACTGCTCATAGAAATCTACAGAATTTTCAGTCTAAATTACAGGGAACAGTACTGCTTAAAGTTCACATTCTCAGGCACACATATTTTAATCCTAACACCTAACATGAAAACCCTCTTACGTATTCTTTTTTTTACAGCTGCTTTTATGTGTCTAAACAGTGCCAAACACAGTAGGATTTTGGCAATGATAGCAACATCTGGAAGCCATCACATCATGTATATAATATTCATGAAGTTGAAATTTCATTGAAAGAATGAATGAAAGAAAAGAGCAGGATTGCTCCAAATAATTGGCTGGGAAAATGAAGAGTCACATCTTCAAAAAGAGCACAAAAATTATTTTCTAAAAATATTTACTATTTAAAAAGCTGCACTTTGCAAAAGGTTGGATTAAATATTTCAGAATGGTTTTGGAATGTTATGGAAGAAAATCAAAGTACAGCAAAGCACCCTGGTTCATAAAGCCCCAGAACATAATCCTGGGGAAATCAAGACTTGAGATGAAAAAGTCCTTTGTTTTGGAAAACAAACAAACAAACAAACAAAACAAAACAAAACAAAAGCATCACCCACCAAAATCTACAAGGCCAATTCAAATTAACCATTCCTTTGCACAGGTTTCTTGATGGAGCATTAAAATATATATATGTATTAAGCACATACTTTGTTCCACATATTTCTTCCTACAAGTTGCATATTCCAAGTGACCTATACCTGCATTCCCCACTGCATTACTTAATCAAGCATGTACTTGCAAATCTGTAAATTCAGGGTTTAAGATCAAGAGCTAATAGTGTCCATCTAACATGTCAATATTCTGAATAGAGATCTGCCCTTACATGGATAGTCTCGGGAGGAAATGGAAGAAATTGACATGAATCAAGTTTTATCAAATATATGTATGGAAGACAATGACAAGTGAAAGGAAAGGTGTAGTCCTGGAGAGAGGCAAGGCAGGAAGATTTAAAAGAAAAAACAGCTTATGCTATATAGTGCAATCTTTTCAACACTGAGATGAGGGACTCAGTTAAACTGAACAGATGCTGGGAATATCTGACAGCTCTGCTGAGGCTTCCTGAGTACTCAGGGGACTGGTCCAATTCTGTGGTGCTTTCTCTCCCTGGCCTCACTGGATGTTATGGAGCCAGCAGGGTTAGACTTTAACTCAGGATTTGATTACTGTACTTTCATCCATTGTGTTTCTCACTAGTTTATGAAAGCATTTTTCTCATATTGCAAGTACTTGCTTATTACCAGACTTTAAAATACAATAGCATAAAAAGGTTGCTCCTTGTTAAAAGTGGGTAAGCACTGGAGTAAAACAAATTAGCTGAAGAATGAAGGTGTATTTGGATCACCGCCACTGACCTCTGTGGCCATGGTGAATGTGGCACAAAGAAGTCTCACTTCACACTCTCTTCTGCTTTTTCATGGATTAGGTACATTTTGGTCCTTAAGCTCCACAAGGTCTCTAATAAAGACATTCCCAAGATGCTCATTTAGCATAATAGCCCCTAGATGTGATACAGAAAATGGGACTTTAGAGTTCATCCTAATGAGTTCTGTTGCAGACGTTTATTCATTCATTTGCACTCTTAATGAGCACAAACACCTTTCACCAGTTCTTGTAGTTAAACTGAATGCCCTACAGATAATCTCTGAATCACTAGGACTTTGACTAGCTTAGGAGGATCTTATTTTAACCTAAGTGAATGACTATGCTATTTCCTGTTAATTTATCTGCAATAAAAGGGTTAAAAAGGCTCACTCCTCAGCATAAAATTAACTGTAGGAAAAAAAAAAAAAAAGAAAAAAAAAAAGCAGGAAGTGCCTCAATTCTAATCCAAGTGATTTAATACAAAAGAGATGCTAGAGTGCAGAAAGACTCCAGGTGGCGAATTCCAAGTATAGGTATGGACCCATTTCTTATTGTTAATATCCCTGCCCCAGGTACAACACTATCTCCCTCCCACTCTCTCATATAAACTCATCCTGTTATAGTACATCCATTGCTCTAAAAGCTGGCAGGAGACACAGCTTTCCACTGACATCAATTAAGCACAAAGTCAGACACCATTATCAAGAGAGTCAGTGAAGTAAAACTGTACAAAATGAAACTCTCCTGAGCATTTCCGTGTGACAGTAGAGGAAATTCACTTTCAGTTCACCTAAATCATTGCATCTAAAACTCCCTCCTCACCCAGTGTCCATGTATTCTTCTGAAACTAGTCCCAGAAATGTCAGATAAGTGTGTTGACAGATAAAGAAGCAACTAACTGAGTACTTGTTTACTGTTTTTAGCTGATTGAAACAGTGGCTCATAAAAAAAATTCCACTTATAGCCTTGGCCATACTGATAACAAATTCAGTTATGCCCTCTCTATTTCATGGACTTGCTGGGTTAACTTCCACAGCTTTTCCTTTCCCAAGCTATCCCTGATAAGTGATGTTCTAGTATTCTTCACCAACTTTGCTCAGAACATTGTGATCTCTGTAAAAGAACAGAGGACATAGCTGGGGAAAGAAACCACTTAAATTACTGCTGCAGATCTGTGAGAAATCATCTCTTAGAGTCCTTAAGGTTTCAACTTTGTGGTGAAAATGGATAAGGTGAATTGAGGCAACCTAAAGGAAGGAACTGCTTTTTCTGCCCTAGAAGGTTTGGCCTCCTGATAAGGTTCAGAAATGTCTCATTTAAAATCCACTCCAGCATCAATCCACCTATACAAACTTGGCCTTGGTGTCCTAACAGCAAGCAATTCTGACCTTACATGCTGTGCTATTTCAATCAACTTTAGCTCTTACTCTCAAGAAATACCTTTATTCTTTATTTCTGAAGGAAACATTCATGAACACATCAACCACCAGACCATGAATAAATTCAATCAATACTACAGTGCCATTCTAACATATGAGCGCAATTCATCCTTTTTCACAGGTGGTCAAGCCAGGCAACTAGCTTAACAAAGACATCACAGGAAGCCAATGAAGAGCTTGATGCCAGCTGGATCTAAGCATATCAGGGACTAATTTGGCCCAGCATGCTAAATAACTTCATTGAATTAACAGTGTGGCATCAGAGAGGAACTTGGTTAATGGCCAAGAAAAGAGAAGGGTAGAAAGAAGGAAAGGGGAGAGATGTTCAGAAATCATTATAACAATTCAGTGCATTATACAGAACCATTTTCTCTGGCAAACAAAAAAGATCCTGATATTTTGAAGTGCAATTTCACAAGCATCTAGACACATTGCATATGACAGTTTATATGTCATATATAGAAGCAACCAGGAAATCAAGGACCCAGTTTAAAATGGAGAGAAGAGTAGTAGGAAGTAGCAGAGAATAAGTCTATGTCATGTTTTAAACCCAGCCAGCAACTAAGCCCTTCAGAACTGCTCACTCACTTCCCCCTTGTGGGATGGAGGAGAAAATCAGAAAACTGAGAAATCTCATGACTTGAGATACATACAGTTTGATAGGTGAAGCAAAAGCCAAGCATGTGCAAGCCAAGCAAAACAAGGCACTCATTCACTTCTTCCCATGGCAGGCAGGTGTTCAGCCACCTCCAGGAAGGAAGGGCTCCATCCCATGTATGGTGTCTTAGAAAAATGCCATCACTCTTAGTGTCACCTTCTTTCCTTCTTTTTCTCTCAGCTTTATATGCTGACCATGCCACATGGTGTGGAATATCCCTTTGGTCATTTGGGTTCAGTTGTCCCAGATGGGTCCCACCCCAGCTTCTCCTGCACCCCCAGCCTACTTGCTGCTGGGATGAGGTGAGAAGAAAAAAGGTCTTGACTTTGTCTAAGCACTGTTCAGCAGTAGCAAAAACATCCCTGTGTTATCAGCACTGCTTAAGGCATAACTCCAAAACATAACCCTATACTAGCTTCTGTGAAGAACGTTAACTCTATCACAGCCCAAACCAGTACATGCTACTAGAATTTCCTGCAAATACTTTCACAGTATGTCCCACTCTATTTCCTAGCCCACTAAAGGAGTTTCCTACAATACATAATTTTCACAAAATTTTTGTTTGTCCCAAATTCCTTTTTTCACAAAAATCCCCAATTATTCACTCATCAGCTAGTGTTTTCTTTCTTTTCTTTTCTTTTCTTTTCTTTTCTTTTCTTTTCTTTTCTTTTCTTTTCTTTTCTTTTCTTTTCTACACCAAGATGCCATTTATAAGAGTAAAGATTATAGATTCCAGGTGCTCCTTGCATTTCTGTTGAATTTGGTGCTACCACAAGGTGCCAGGACAGAAAAGATTCTTCTCACCTGGGCCTCTGCCTGGAGAAAAAGAGATAGAGCAAAAGCAATTACCTCTGGCAAGACTCTTTTCTGTTTACAGCAAAGAGGTTTAAAATTCTTGAACTGAAAAGCATGCAGCAAAATGATGCAAGGTTACATTTTTAACTTCATTAGGTTTTCCTATCTTTCACATGGATGTATGACAGCAAAAACATTCCTTATTTCTAAGTCACTGACAGCCTGCAAGGTTTGTTTTATTTAGGAAAAACATATATGTCACTCATAGGCAAAATCCCTAGCAAATTCCTGACAAAGTTTATGGAGTTACAACACAGAAAATCTACCTTACTTTTACCATTTAAATATTTTAGAAAGCATGCACTAATTCAAACTAATGTGCATGCCCTCAATTGTGTGAAGGCATTAATTTTCTTAAGAAAGTGACTTAAACAGATTTTTTAATTGAGATTTTCTTGAATTTCAAACTGCTGTGTCATCTTTTTCCTTTAAAAAAAAAAAAAAAAAGACTGAAGTATAGAAGAGTTCTGGAATATTTTAATATCAGTAAAAGACTAGATTTGTAAAACCAGAGAAAGATGGGAAAACCCCTGCAACACTGAAGTTAAGCACTGATATGGGAAGCAAAGAAACAAAATCCTCTGACTTGCTGCAGAATTGAAGAATTGAAGTTCTCCAGCCTTCTGGAAGAGCAGCCTTATAAATGCAATTTACAGTATTCTGCAATTAACTCATTTCAGTTTCTCCTCTTGATGTGTTACATGATCAGTGGAACTGAGGCTGAAAAAATAACTCAGTATTCAGTAGGACACTTTTATGAGGACAGAAAAACTAGTTTGCAATTATACTTCTAATATGTGTTTGACCTGCCCTCGTGGAACTGGCTTGCCCCAAGATATTTAGAAAGTTTTCTTCCAGAGTTCTTCATATACCACTTAAGGCAGTCACTAATGATGTGTGGCACCTTGGAATTAACCCTGCTGAATCAAGCAAAAGAGGATTTGTACTAAGACTTCCACATACCAGGAGAACATGTGCTTGTTATGCTGTGACACTTCTGCTTCTGCCTTAAAGAAAGTTATTTAAACTCCTCAATATTCATTTAGTCCAGTGAGTTAGTTATTGCTCAAAATTATGCAGATTATTGTTTTTCCAAAATGGTATATAAACCATTACCAGAATAATTCCCATGTTCTAGTTTTCGAAAACCTAAAAATCAATACCCTCTCTAGGAGGATTATCTTTCAGTTATCAGACCCTAGTGCTATCTGATATTAAAGTTATGGCAAAAATTGGAGGAGGAAATTAAAGTCTCACCCAAGTTATCCTGCTGGATGTCTGCAGTGTTTGTAAAGACAAAGCAGATTTCCAAAGTTGCACTCTGAGTATAATTGTCTTGATAAACAGATTTTCCTGGTTAAATATGAAGGCAAAAAGCAGTAGTGGGATAGACAAGGCAATAATACTGTGTATATCAAAAAAACAGAGAAAATATAACTTGTTTCAGTCTGTAAAATAAGATTTTGCTTGTCTTTTCCTAAACGTGCACTTTTATTTCTACTAGCAAAGATTAATCTGACTTTTTTCAGCTATGTATGCGTTGTTTTAAGCAGGTAACCTCCATTTACTATTATTTACTGGAATTCAATAGCCATTTCAAGATGTTACCGACAACAAGTACCTTACTAACACTGTTCCAGATATTTATACAGCTTTTGAAGTCAGAAACTAAAACGTGTGTTTGAGCAAGTAGAACAGAGACCCTAGAGCAGAAAATGTCTCTTACCCTGAGACCCATACTCAACCCATAGGCCACAGACTTGTCTCATTAAAAGTTAAAATTACTTGGCATTACTTCAATTCTTTTATTGCCAGAAGGCCATACAGCTGGTATCAGTGGTGATAATACTGTGCACACAACTGTTGTCTTCCCAGGTCACAGGAGAACAGACTGCTGTTCAACCAGTATTAATCTGTACTTGGGCTGAGGCAAAGAATTCGTGGTGCCAGAGAGAAAATCCTCACTACCCTGGAAATGATAGGAACATAGAGGATGCATTAATACCGACATTCAGAGACTGGCATATTAACAAAGATAATAATTGGACACTAATTTGAGGAAGCAAAGCCTCTCTCCCTTAAATATTCAGGCATAGATGGTCAACAGTCCTCTTATACACTTGACACAGTCTATTTCAGAGACACTCTGTCCATGCAACAATGAAGAAAGGAGAAGTACACATTAAAGAACCACTTCTGCTGCACTCAGGAGCAAAACAGAGCTCACTGCCTCTGCTTTTCAAAATTCAAAACCAAATAAAGCTTCACTTAAACATGTGCTCTTTCTCAATGCCAGATATACTACAATATTGTCCCTGCACCACACATTACAATAATATATTCTATATAAGACACAGAGATTATAAAATATATGGAAACACAGTGAGGTTGGAGTATGAAGAATGGAAAGCAGAAAGGACTCTCCAGAGGCACACTACATGCATTACCATACAGAAAAATCACAGAAGAAATTAATCTAAAGCCTTAGCTATGCTAAATCTCCATAACACTGTTGACTTCCATATAATTAATCTGGTTTTCATTGATGATGGATTGGGTTGAAAGAACAAAAACAATAAAAGCTTCATTCAGGACTCAGAAATTCAAAATTCACCTGAGAATGGAGCAGGGAAATAACTTACAATGAAAAAATAGAATAGAGGGGTGAAAAGGAAGCACCTGTTACACCATCTGTGTTCCCTGCTGTCCCCCAAACACACACAACCTGGAGAGGGTCCGTTTCCAGCTTCTGAAACTGGCACTGGTTTTCCTGACAGAAAACATGACATACTGTTTACAGAAAAGCTTTGGCTTTAATCTATTGATTATAGAAGTACCTGGTAATGAGAAAGTGAAAGAAAGGAAGGGAGGAAGGAGTGGTGAGGAAGAGAGGAAGAAGAGAAGGATGAGAGAGTCAAGGAAGGAAAGGACAAAAAGCCAGCATCAAGGGAATGAGATTCAGATCTTTTGCAAAGTGAAAGAACTTTGCAAACAATGCATTTCTTAAACCAGACGAGAGTATCTACACAAGGAAAATTTGCTTCAGTGTGGAGAAGCAATCCCATTTGTATTTATAGAGACTGAAAACCATTCCTGTACAAATACATCACACATTGTCTCATGTTTTTACTGCTACTTTCATCATGGGCAAGTTTGGTGGATCCTAAGTAGTCACCATGTAGGAAGCAGTCTGCTATTTTAGAATATACCCAGAAAACTATAGAGCAAGGAGAGCTTTACCTATTCTACAAAATATGGCAATGCTATCTTATTAAGCATAACACTCAGAGCCCAATAGAACATGCACTTCAGTGGAAAGAAGAATTTGCACAAGCACAAAATCTTAAAGAGATCTTGATTTCTCCAGCAAAATCAAATTAAGCACCGCAAAGGCAAGAGCCTTCCCTTCTTCCCTCCTCTCATTCCTCAGATGGTGAGAAATGTGGCAGCCCATATGACACCCACAGTCTTCAAGTAAAAGGAAAAAATTAAGACACCATGGAAAAACGCCATTTCTTCTATTTCAAGGACAGTGATTTAAGGTGAGTCATAGCTCTCTGCCACTAAATTTATAGAGCAAGACAGGGATTTTACCGTCTGCATACAGGGGGAAAGACAGTAAGTAGCCTGTTCAATTCCAACCATTTCTGCCCCAGTCCAGAAAGAAGGGGTATAGATGACTTTTCTCTGCCACCAGCACCACCAGGAGAAGGGTTACCTGGTTCTGACAGACATATTGAGTTGCCAAGTGGACTCAGTCCCACTGCAGCACTCTCTGCAGCTGGAGCACAGCGGTGTGTGGAGGAGAGCGACCGGCTCCAGCAGCATGTGTCCTACAGGCATTCACTCGTTGGACCTCTGCTCAGCTGGTGCCTCTCTACAGCATAATGTACCCTTCCAGAACTCTCAGAGTGCACTCCTTTTCTCACCCTCCTTTGGCTTTCAAGAGCCATTATGTAGCTTGAAGTGTTTTGTGAATGCTGCTTCCTTTACATCTGCTGGTGATGCAAAAAAACATCAACAACAACACAAAATACTCTCTGATGTGGATTGCTGCAGCAGCAGCAGCAGCAGCCAGCAACTGCTTCACCCTGTCAGAGCAAGGAGCATTTTGAAGACCCAAAACAACATTAAGCAAAATTAATCAGTTAGTTTGGGTGTACAGAAGAAGATAATATAAAAGATTTTAGTCGTCTAAAGGACAAAGGTCAGCTGGGTTCACAGGAAAAGTATGCAGGTCAGAAGTAACCAAGGGACTTTGAAATGCTGGGGGTTAAATTCTCATGATAATGCCACAGCTTAAAGTTTTAATTAATTATTTCCTTGTACAAAGGTTTTGTGTTTTCTTACATCTTCTTCTGAGGTATCCAGTGCTTTGTACAGTGAGAAATGGGATACTGAGTGATACACTCATGTGGATCTAGTTTCTTCTGGCAAATCCTATGCTCCTGTCATATGATAAAGAACAGTTTTTCTGAGGAAGCTCCACTCTGGTCTGTAAAGAGGAAGCTAAAATTTGAAAATTCCAGTAAAAGTGGAGAAAAAAACCAAAGTATAAAAATGCCCTTGAAATTAAGACTAAAAAGACAGAGTAACAAATTCTGCAAATCAAAAGATGCAGCAAGTGAACACATATATGGCATGTGAGAATAAGCAACATGAAGGAGTCTTGATCTTGTGATATCTGCAGATGAATGCTGGGTAACTTTCTGCTTCAGAGCAACAGAAACATACTGAAGATGATGACACTGTAATCAATTCTTTTTTAAAAAAAATAAATTTCAACAGCTATCATGTTCTGAAATTGTGTTAGCTAGACAACCTCATTCTTCAACACATGACAGGCAGAGCATACTAGATGTCTAGTATGAATCTGAAAGTTTGAGAGCAAATGATGAATGTTTTATGTTCCCATTCTTAACATCTGGAAATTAGAATTCCATAAATATGAAAGCTAAAAGTCATCCTCTATACCTTGAAAGGACTGCAAATTGATACAGACCTGTGAGCATTTCCATCATCTACTCAAAGTCCTGTTCTTTTGTTTACCTTTCAAATGACCCTCAGTCTCCTGGTTGGTTCTGTAAAGTGTATTTCTCACCACCTTAATACTGCAGCATTAGTGACACGTTGGAGCCTCATGTGCCCTTGATTACAGTCAGGCTGCTTTAGTTTGTAGGAAAGCAGAGCTTAAAGTCATGAGGCAAACTTCAGTGATATGAAATCTGCAGGTAAAGGAGGCTGCCCAAGTAATGATGGATATCATATACATTCCTAAAGATGTCCTTTCATATCCCCCCTGTCCTGTCACATTAACCCCACATTCAGCCAACCTATTGTCACACAAAACAGGAAGACACGTCAGTATTTTTTTAATCTTGCCCTGTTTTCACCAGAAAAACTGTCACTGATTTCATTTTAACCACTGGACCAAAAACAACACAAATATCACCTGGAGCTGAATGGGGCTATTTCATAAAGAAATTCTTGTTCTCAGTTAGGCTTGTGGTATTGGTTTCTCAAGTGGTTTAAAGCTGAGGCTGCACTACAGATTCCCAGAAGACTTTCCTTGCCAGTGCCATTATTTTTTATTACTTTGAAGGCAGATTAGACAAAATCCAGCACATCTGTTATCTCACAATTTTGAAGGTTTAAGATTAATGGCTGTGATAATAGCCTGCAGTGCAAGTCAAGACAAGAAATTTTGGAGTTCAGTGTCTTCCATAAATTCACATATGGTGGCTTTCTTGATGTAATGAATGCAAATGTTGAACACAGCCAGGATGAAGTTATGGTGTCCTTGGAGACTCGTCCATCCTCAGCTTTCGGCTGGAAAAACAGCTTTTGCAGAAGTGCTGATGGGACTCCAGTCTTCACAAAAGGTGAAGGGGAAAGAAGTAAAGGAAGATGTTGTTGCATTTGAAATCTCTCTAGTCTTTCCTTGGACAGAAGAAAGGGTTCCATCACATCTCCCACCTCATTTCCCACCAACATATGAGATGGTAGGTAAGTGCCATTCTCAAAAGGTAGCACAGCGTAACAGTTGGATGCTGGATGCACCAGACCATGAATAAGGGGACTTGGCTGGAGGTCAGTAGATGAAGACCAAGTATCTCCCCAAGTTACCAGAGTATAGAGGTGCATGCCCTTTGGTGAACTAAGTACAAAAGAGGACAGGAGAAAGGTTTCATTTTCGGCTCTGACCAAGCACCTCGCCAACTTGAGATCCAGGCTGGTTGAGACACAAACCAATTACATGTCTTTGTCCTACACAAGTAAGTCAGGAAGATTCAGGCCAGTCAGAACAGCTTGGTGCCCAGTCAGGTTGCATTTTAATCCAGTTTTAAAGCAATGATTTATGGAATTATTCAGAAGATCTGTCCTACAGCAACTGACCAGCAGGTCTAACACTTACTCCTCACCTGTGGCACCCAAAAGAACACAGGAGCTTCCTCAATTACATTGTTCTTTAAGACCCAGATAGAAAAATTCTTGTTACCTTGATCACTGAGCAGAGCTTAAGAAATGCAAATGGTCTTCACAAAATGCTTTTCTACATAGTGCTTTATTTTAGCTCTCTGTTTTTAAACATAGTATAATGTTTGAGACAGAAAGTGGGCAGAAAAATTAGCTGTTAATGTGGTAGCAGTTCGACAAGGAATTATAACACAACTTTGACATGCCTTCTAAGTACAGTCTTCATCTCATACAAACTGAATACAAAAAGTCACAGCTGTTTAAGCACATGGTTTCTGAAATAGGACAACAAAAAAGAGAAAGTAAAAGGAGAACATTTTGGATTATGGTTTTTATTACAGAATCACAGAATCTTAGGGGTTGGAAGGGACCTCGTAAGATCATCCAGTCCACCCCCCCTGCCAGAGCAGGGTCACCCAGAACACATCACACAGGAACGTGTCCAGGTGGGTTTTGAATGTCTCCAGTGAAGGAGACTCCACACCCTCCCTGGGCAGCCTGTCCCAGGGCTCTGTCACTCTCACAGGAAAGAAGTTTTTTCTCATGTTTACATGGAACCTCTTATGCTCCAGTTTGCAGCCATTGTCCCTTGTCCTATCACTGGACATCACTGAACAGAGACTGGCTCTGTCCTCCTGACACTCACCCTTAATATATTTGCAAACATTGATGAGGTCACCCCTCAGTCTCCTTTTCTCCAAGCTAAAGAGACCCAGCTCCCTCAGCCTTTCCTCTGAAGGGAGATGTTCCACTCCTTTCAACATCTTTGTGGCTCTGTGCCACACCCTTTCTAATGCACCCCAGGATGCCATTTGCCTTCTTGGCCACAAGGGCACATTGCTGGCTCATGGTCATCCTCTGTCCATCACAGCCCCCAGGTCCCTTTCTCCTACACTGCTCTCCAGCAGCTCAGCCCCCAATCTGTACTGGTACATGGGCTTGTTCTTCCCCAGGTGCAAGACTCTACACTTGCTCTTGCTGAATTTCAGCAAGTTTCTCCCTGCCCAACTCTCCAGCCTGTCCTGGTCTCTCTGAATGGCAGCACAGCCTTCTGGTGTGTCAGCCACTCCTCCCAGTTCAGTGTCATCAGCAAACTTGCTGAGGGCACACTCTGTTCCCTCATCCAGGCAGTTGATGAAATTATTGAACAACACCAGTCCCAGTACCGACCCCTGAGGGACTCCACTAGTCACAGACCTCCAACTAGATTCTGTCCTATTGACCACAACTCTCTGACTTCTTCCTTTCAACTGGTTCTTGATCCACCTCACTACCTGATAATCCAGACCACACTTCCTCAGTTTATCTACGAGGATGCTGTGGGAGACAGTGTCAAATGCTTTACTGAAATCAAGATAAACTACATCTACCCCTCTACCATCATCAATTCACCTAGTTACTTTCTCACAGAAGCCTATAAGGTTGGTCAAACATGACTTACCCTTGGTAAAACCATATTGACTGCTCTTGATGACCCCCATGTTCTTGATATGCCTAGAGATAGTGCCAAGAACAAGTTGTTCCATCACCTCTCCAGGGATGGAGGTGAGGCTGACCTGTCTATAGTTACCTGGGTCCTCCTTCTTGCCCTTCTTGTAGACTGGTGTGACATTTGCTTTCCTCCAGTCCTCAGGCACCTCTCCTGTTGCCCACGACTTAACAAAGATGATGGAGAGTGGCCCAGCAATGACCTCCAGTAGCTCCCACAGCACCCACAGGTGCATTCCATCCATCAATTTATGGATGTCCAGATTGCTTAACTGATCCCTAACCCAATCCTCATCTACCAAGGCAAACTCCTCCTTTATCCGGACTCCTTCTGGGGCTTTAGGGATGTGGGGCTCCTGGGAAGAGTCTGCAACGGTAAAGACAGAGGCAAAGAAGGCATTCAGTGCCTGTGTCTTCTTTATGCCCTCTGTCACCAGGGCACCCACCCCATTCAGCAGGGGGCCTATACTGCCTCTAGTGTTAGTTCTGTCTGCAATGTATTTGAAGAAGCCTTTTCTATTGTCCTTGACCTCACTTGCAAGATTAAGTTCCAAGGAGGGCTTAGCTTTCCTAATTGCCTCTCTACATCCTCTGACAACTGTCCTATATTCCTCTCAAGTGGCCAGCCCCTCCTTTCATGATCCATAGGTTCTCTCTTTCCCCTTCAGTTTGCTCAGCAGTTCCTTGTTTATCCATGTGGGTCTCCTGGCTCCCTTACTAGATTTCCTACCCATTGGGATGCTCTGATCCTGAGCTTGGGAGAAGTGGTCCTTGAACACTGACCAGCTATCTTGAGCCTCTTTACTATGTCCCACGGGAATTCCCTTAACAAGTGATTGAGGAGGCCAAAGTTGGCCCTGCACAAGTCCAGGGTTCTGGTCCTGCTAGATATTCTATTCCTCCCACACAGGATCCTGAACTCCACCATCTCGTGATCACTGCAGCCAAGGCTGCCATTGACCATCACCGCTTCAACCAGGACCTCCTTGTTGGTGAGCATGAGATCCAATAGCGCTCCTCTCCTAATTGGTTTGTCCACCATTTGCATTAAGAAGTTATCATAGGTGCACTGGAGGAACCTCCTAGACTGTGAAAGGCTGGCTGTGTGAGTCTTCCAGCAGATATCGGGGTAGTTAAAATCCCCCATGACAACCAAGGACTGAAGTTGTGAGGCTGCTTTCAGCTGCCTGTAGAAAGCCTCATCAACTTCCTCGTCCTGATCAGGAGGTCTGTAGTAGACCCCCACAACTGTATCACATATGCCAGCCTGCCCCTTAATTCTTACCCACAGACTTTCAACTTGCCCATCATCAGCCCCTGCACAAAACTCAATGCATTCTAGTTGCTCTCTCACATAAAGACCAACTCTACCACCTCGCTTCACTGACCTGTCTCTCCTAAAAAGGACAAAACTACCCATGGCCACATTCCAGTCATGTGAGCTGTCCCACCATGTCTCTGCAATTGCCACCAGATCATAACCCTGAGACCTCACACAGACTTCTAACTCCTGTTTATTCCCCATGCCGAGTGCAGACCTCCCTAAGGTTGGGTCTGGCTGGCATATGGTGCCCTCAGTTCCCCTCAAAAGAGAATCTCCTACATCAGTGACCTTCCTCTTGCTCTTAGCAGAGCCAGCCCTAATGCATGGGGCAGGCTGCCTCAGCAGCTCCCTGGATGGACGTTGGTCAGTAACCTCAGTTAACTGATTTTCCTGATCCAGGGCCACATACCTGTTCTGTAAGGGCACACGTGAAGGTGGGGGAAGCTGGGAGCAGGTTTGCCTGTTGCCCTGAGCAGGGACGTATTTCCAGTTCCCCTCTTCCCTCAGGTCCCCTGCCTCTGCCAGATGACAGGAAGGCAGATGTACTCCATCATAATATAAGCAAAATAAGGTCCAATCTATTAGCATTAATTCTTTTTCTTAAATTGGGTTTTCTTAACTTTTCAGATAGCAAAAGCAATATTCCCCCTTTATCCTCAGATCTTGAAGTCAACCCTTTTACTTTATTTGAGAAGATAAACCACAGTGCATAGATAGAGTGAGGATGATTACTCCCAGCAGCAGTTCTGGCAAGAGTAGGTTACAAAGTGTTCATTCTGATTTTGGCCATTCATTCAACTAGACAGGTAAACAGACTATGAAAATTTTATTATACATGCCCAATCTACTGATTTGCTAGATGAGCTCTTTTGACATCTGCATAAAACAAAGATCAGTTTCTACTCATTAGAACCCTGGGAAGGATCATTTATTATTAAGCTTTAGATTATTTTTTAAGCTTGTAATCTTCCCACATGGAAGGAAATAAAATTAAAAGCAGCTACCTTGTCCATCATAAATCTTTACATGCGTTGATTTAAATGCAAATATGTAAATCCAAGATTAGCCCCCATGATATCACAGACCATATTGTTAAAAACAAAGCCCAAGACATAGGGAAACAACAGGTTTCCCTATTTGCTTTCAATCAAGTGCAGCATTCACTAGCCTGTTGACTTCAGGAGAAGAGTACAGTTTCAGTTACAAATTTTTCAGGCACATTTGGTTATCTTCTTGCTTTCACATAGGTGGTTCCCTCTCCAGAAGAAATTAAAACAGAATGAAGGCATAATCCATTACCAAACACAGTATTCTTAAGGACAACATCTTAAACTTGTAATTAGGTCAGCTACTGCAGGCTTAATTGTGTGTGCAAAACTTGTACTGGACTCTGGCATGGAGGATGTTGTGCCAGATTTCACCCTGGCAGACGGTCAGAGCTTCTGGATGCAGGAGACAAGACAGTCTTGGCTCCTGAGAGGGCTTTATTTTGTGAAGGTCACTGCCAGTTTTTCGAGCTGGGGTCTTTAAGAAAGCCCCTTTGGGAACTGGTATCTACCAGACATGAGACCAAAGGTTTACATTTGGAAAACTCAGCTTGTGTTTGCACTGGCTTTGGGGTTACAGCTAGACCCTATTGAGCCAGGCTTCTAGCAGTACCCAATGCTCACTGCTACCAGTACTCAGGATTACTTTGAGCTAAGCCATAGCTATGCTCTTGTAGTCAAAGAGACTGGCAGAAACACTATTGCTTGTAGGAATTATTTAGCATCTTGTTTATATTGTCAGCAGACCCTTAGAGCTCCTTTCAAGTCATCTTTAGGGAAAACCCAAGCAGCTTGTTTTCTGCCACTGATCAATGGCCTGCTTGTCTAGTAGCTCCTGCCTCAGCAGAATTCATTCATAATTTCCTAAACTCAGATAGATCATGGATATCTTTTAAGTCCTTTACAAGCTAAGAAAGGGACAGATTCTTCTCATTATTATAGCACGAACTTATGGCACTTGATTCTTCAAAAGGTGTATCTAGGAATGATGATGATGATAATAATAATAATAACAATTAATATTAATAATAATAATAATGGATCTGAAATTGTGTTACTGATTTAAGAAAGTAACAAAATATCCAGGTATATTTCTGTATACACCAAAGGGAACTTGATGTTCCTTTCACCAGACCAAAAATTTTCTTCTTTTCCCTGAAGCACAAATCCATTCCCATCCTGTCATTTTTCCTTATGGCTCTCTACAGCTACATTCCCTTTTTTTCAAAATGTAAATTGAGTTTGTCTGTCAAGCAGACTTGCCACATGACATTTCAGCCATGCTGAATGACCAGTGAAAGTTCTCTGCAGCACCTCGGTCCTTTCCTGCTGCCACCCTTACTGCAGAGAGCATCCTGAGCGCAGCTCTTGCATACAAGACTGCATGAGGCTGGAGGCCACAAGAAGGGTCTCCTTTTTAAGTGCAGTGATCCCAGCACACTGATTCCAGTACAAAGAAACAAGGAATGGCCTCTTCCAGGCCTATGTTCCTAACGCCAGGTACAGGCCTTATCTGACCATCTCCAGCCCTTTCAGATGCCATTGCAGGACGCAGGTTTCACCTATGAAAGATGGATTTAATCTGAACTGTCTTTGGCCTCCCCAACAGGTACACAGGCTACCTTACATACAGTAATGACTTACACCCCTCTGTCCTCATTTCAGGTATACAGGCCCTGCATTTCATTACAGATACACAGATACTCATACACATGGGTGCATGCATAAAGTAAACATATTTACAAAACCATCTGCAGTATGTACCTACTTCAGTACAGACCATGACAAAACAATCGGGTCCTCAAATTATTTCAGGCACTAACTCAAGTGCTCCACAACTAACACAGCATGAGGTAGGAGCACATGCACTGAGCACTGGGAGCTCATATAATGCTTTCTTAACGACAACTACAACAGGAATTTTCCCTTTCAATTGCACCCTGTAAATTACGCTCATTTAACCCTCTCATCTGTTCCCTGCAGCAGCCGGTGTGTGATCACTGCTTTGCCATCAGTTTTACTAACAGGCATTTTGCTAATGCACGTCTAGTACTAACTGTAGCCAGGTTCAGCTGATAGAAAAATAAGCAATCAGTCCCAAAAAAGCAAAATAGTCCTCTTCATTAAAAAAAAAAAAAAAAAGCTTTGAATTGAATTTTCTATTATATTTCTTTCACTGTCATAACCAACTATAATATTATCTAGTTTTATCATAATGACTTTTTCAGATTTTAGGTTTTCAGTGTGAGTAAACTCTATCAACTAACCACTGTTTTACTCTTCAATAAAAGCATATTCTAGGCAGGATAAGAAGTAACTGCTGTTTTGGCTGATGCTTCTTTTTTCTGCCATCTTAAGTTACTCAACCCCCTCTCACATACCCATTATTTAAACTAGTGAAGAAAAAAAGTGCTACTACAGAACATCTGTAGATGAACAACAGAAAACAATGAGGATTTGTTGCCATTTCATTCTTGTCTCTCTGTTACCCTCAAATACAATTTTTAACCCCTGAACCTTTTGTCACAATGCCCCTTTCTGTAGTAATAAATGTCTCTGCATGACCTTCTAAATAGAATAATATATGAAAATGTGTTTCTCTACTTTAAGCCATTTTCTCTGTTTGAGTCATAACAGCAAGGACTGGAATTGGTAAACAGTGATACTATTTCACTTTCCAATAGCCTATCTTGCAGACACTGCTTTATCTAAATTTATTGTAAACAGAAGGGTTTGGTATTCTTAATTATGTAATTACATGTGCTTTAGACTGATTGGAATTGAGGAGAGTAACTCAGAAAGATAAGGAAATAGTCTGGGGTCTTGGCACATAAGAGCAGAGGACATGGAAAGAACAAGTACTTTTCTTATGCAAACCATGAGAGCAGTAGCTAGAAGGTAGATTAGATCAATGCCAGTTCAGGATTATGAACTGTAGGAGTGACTGCTGGGAGACATGCCCTTAGAATAAGGGGAAAATCTCTTGCTATTCATCTAGACAATTTTGTGTTGGTCTTCATGATGGATATATACCCTTTCCACTCTTAGGCTGTAACCACAGGCAGTCTCTCAATTCATGAAAACATGTAAGACTCACAGTAGGGAGGAAAACATTAAACAGTGATCCACAGAATGACCATAAAATAACAAATTCATACACTCTTGCAAGCGTAAGTAAGATGGCAAACTGTTTGGAGAAGTTTGTTTGTTTGTTTGTTTGTTTTAAGTTAGCACCATTTTTCTTTGGTTGGAAATGGGAACCATGATGGCAACACCACCACAATCGCTCCTGACTCATTTAAATAAAAATGTAAGGGTCCTAGGATTTTAAAAGATCCAAATACCTCTATGCAAAACAAAAGTAGATTATTATAATTATTAGTAATGGTTAAAATGAATTCATTTCTTTTCACATAGATCTGAATGCTAGGGGGACCATCCACATAAAAATGTTCTTCCAAAACCTTCTATGATGGATTATACCTTTCTCTGAAGTCACAGAAGAGCACTGGGTAGGGAAAAGGTATAGAGACTGGTGAGATCACTTTCCCATTTTGATTCCAAGTACTCCCCCAGAAGGTGTAGCAAAACCTTGTACGTGTGTCATCACAAAGTTTATAGGAAGGAATAAAGATACACGAGCTCCTCCCTGCTATGAAGAGTAGGAAAGGTTGCTTGAATCCTCAAACGGAACACAAACACAAAAGATTTTGCTTTTTACAGGTTACCAAGACATAAAATCCCTCTTTTTCACACACTATTCCCATTTAATGAGTAAGAAGAACTATGTCACTTCACTGCCTGTTCCAGTAAATCCAGATGATGGAACAATCTCACTTTCAAAAATATCCAAGGTCTGAAAATTTTTCAACCAGTTGAACCAAGTACTCTCGTCCATTAAAAAAAAAGTGTCTCTATGAGTCTTTTTATTAACAAAACATATAAAAAAAAACCCCAAACACCTGCATGAATAAATCATTAAAAATAATAATTAATAATTAACAAACTTAAAACTACTAAAAGACTCAATGAAATCAGAAGGAACTTCCCCAGCCCTTATATGCCCGGATGTATTTTAGGGGCAGCCATTCCCCTGTCCCCCTGCAGAGGAGTAGAGGGAACATTGGTAGAGTTGCTGCTGCTTTCTCTTGTGGAAGAACCTTTCATCCACATTTTCAACAAGGGCGTTACATACAGAAGAAAAGCAACATTTTCCCTATTTTTTTCTCTATCTAGGCTTAAAATCCCACCATGTTGTATGTGAAAATGCCAGTATATCTGTAATGTAAGCTCCATGCTTAGGAATATTCTCTGAATTTCTGATGTTTGAGTCTGAAAAGACAAACATAGAATCAGTGAAAAAAATAGGGCTGGAAGGAATTTCAGAGAAGTCATTCAATTACTTGCCTTTACCCCAAGCCAAGAACATCTTTCATGGTTTTAAATACATGTATTAATTGTGGTCTATTAAACCAGACTTAGAAATCACTTGTAAACTACCATCAAGAAAAAGTAAAGCTTTTTTCTTTGTGAAACCAGTGGAGATACTGCAGGGTAGGGGTCCTGACCAGCACAGCTGCCAAAATACAGGTTGTCTTAACCATTTGTGAAGAAAAGCAAGAACACAAAAAATTCAATGTATACTAAGCCTTGTTTATGGGCCCTTGCTTACTGCTCTCCTTGTAGACATCACTGATTTCCTAATGAAAAAATACTCTTTTTTTTTTAAGGCTACATCTATCATTTTTATCTGTCTACATTATTACTTCTACACACTTCTTCTATCTGCTTCTAACTCCCTGTATACCCACTAGACACAGGAAAATATTCCTAAGCATATAATTGATACACTCCTTCTCCAGAAAAAAACAAACTAGATTATCTCTTCACATTAGTGACTTCTAAAAGGAGAGAGGCTATGCATCTGTACATTCAGCTTCTATATCTCTGATCCCTAGCAGCCTGCAGCAGAGGATTATTATTTGAGGATTATTATTGAGGTTTTATTCCTGAGGAATAATTTGGCTCATCCTAAATCACCTCTAAAACATATTTCTCTTATTTCTTCTTAAAGCATTCAAAAAAAAGATATGCCTTAACTTCCCAAAGTAGCTCCTTTTATTGATACACTTAGTGTAAAAAGTTTTACTCAGTGATGCACCAGATCTTTTTTATTCTCTTTACCTGGCACTTACTTTAAACTTTCCTCACGTGGAGGTCATGCAGAATGCTTTACTGCTGTCCCTCACGAAAGTGCTTTAATTCTGGCAAACAGCTACTGTTCATCTCCCTTCAGCCTTATGTTTCTAAGATGAACACCACTAATCCATTCAACCTTCCCTCACAGGCCCCATTTCATAAATCTGTTACCACTCGCACTGTTTCTTCCCGCACTCTCTTCAGTTCTTAACCAACATTCCTCCAGCCCTCAGGGTACACTGGGACACAGTGCCCCAGCCCCAACAGTACCCAGAAGTGTCTGATGTATTTGGAATGGGTTGAATCATTACTTTCAGAGGCAGGTAGTCAAACTTCCAGTTTCTGTATGTTCCTCAAAATGCAAGACAAAAAGGTAAATAAACGTCGAATCCAGTTATGAATATGAATAAGCAGTCTTTTTCAGTTAGTGCCTCATTAATCCCACATTACAGGAACATAAAGATACTTGGAAAACATCCCACACCTGCCTGAGAGGAAGTTTTCTGTTCGTCCCTGTCTCCTCCCATTCCTCTGGATTTCAGTCATTTTAGTACATTGAGGCCCCAGCCTCAGCAGTCTGTGTACCAAAAAGCAGTTCTCACAGAGCTGTGCTTCTGTGCTTCTCTACAGCTCCTTTTCAGGAATTGGCTTCTAATTCTGTCACTTATGACAGAGCTGCTATTTGCTGTATTGTATGCACCAAGCAGCCTTGCTTTACTGCAGCTCCTTTTTATGATGATCTAGGACAAGCTTGATCAACAAAACAATTAAATTCCTGTTCTCTCATCTTTCTTTATGATCTGAAAGAAAATTGGCACTTGATATGTCTAAAATAAGTTCCATAATGGCAGCAAAACTACTTAAATACATCCAATGTGCTGAAAATATCAGATAAATGGCAGGCTTGGCTCATGTTAACAAGCTTTGCACTTTTTGTATTATTTTCATCTGTGTCAATATTCAGCACTTACCAGCCATTAAGGTTGCATTGTGCAAGTCAAAAATGCAGACAGATATTCCAAGAGAATTTTAATCATATAATCACTGTACAAGACATTCAAATACTGTATGCTCAGATTTTATTTTTTTTCCTCCACTTAATAAAACATGCACATAGACAAAATGAAGAATTCTAAGAGACAAGATTTTATTTATGTTCATCCAAACAGCTGTTTTGAAGATGGCAGAACTGATGGCATTATCAGGGACTACATGACCAAAAAGGTCATATCCCAAAACAGCAAGAAGAGATATACACGACAGGATGTTTTCAAGCTCCATAAATCTACCAATTATGCCAGAGGTGATCAGAGCAATCTGTACTAGCAGGTGCTGAATATGCCATTTTTTATTGCTGAACAGAACAAATCCAGAACAAAACTTGCCTGAATTGACCATAATAGTTGTCCTCTCATGCAGTTACTGCTTCTGGTTTCCTGCCTATTCAGCCAGAGTGATGATATTAGCACCAGCTTCTTATGGGTCTGAGTCATAGGGCAACAGTTCACTACTCCAGGGCACTGCACAAGAATAACATAAGAGGACCTTCAAAAGAGCTCACATAGTCCAAATATAAGGAAAACAACAGGAGGGGGAGTTATGGGCAGAGGCTAGGAGCCATGTATGAGACTGCTCAGCACAGCTCGGCCTCCCAGCTGCCTGCCACACTGCAAACTATTAAATTCTTTAATACAGCACCCAAAAAAAAAATCACGAGAAAGGAAACAGTAGTGCAAGGTGAGTAGAAAAATGCTGTCTCTTCTGGCAGCCATCTTCAGTCATGTCAGATTTTATTGTTAGGAAGAGCAAAGCTTCGTCTCTGTTTTAATTTGTTCATCATATGGAAAAGATGGAGGTGACATCCTTGGATGTACAGTGAATGGATATAAATGAAAGAATAGTTTATTACTTCAGGTTGGCTTCAGTTTTTGCCATCCCACTTGAAGTCATCTCTGGGTGTCTGGGTTTGCCAGTTCAAGATGGAGTTATTTCTGAAAATCAGAAAACAGAAAGACGCTTTTCTCACATTAGCCATATATGAAATTCAAACCAAAACCAAAGTTATTTTAATTTTGGTGAAGGGGAAAAAAATAGAATCTTCCTTTTGGTTTGAATTTTCAGGCTTCAGGAACCAGAAAGAATAGAGAGAGCTCTGTCCAAAAAACAAACAAACAAAAAAAAACCAAAAAAACAAACAAAAAAAACCAAACACGCTCTGACTACCCACAGCCAAAACTTTTTCTCAATAAGCAAAAAGAGCCAGTATTGGAAACCTCTCAAGATAGATTATTTTTATAACCTTTTCAGGTCAGAGATCTCATTCTCTTCCCCTAAAGGAAGAAGCCCAAATATGAGCAATTTCCAAAGGAACACGTAACCCTTGAAGATTTTCTTCAGAGCACTTAAAAGGCCGGTCACTTTACCTAAGTCAGGAGCAGAGCTTCTCATAAACGCTTTCTAGCAAAACTTTTGCTCTTTGCTGAGCCCAATTATCTGCCTTCCACAACCTGGCATCTGCTACAAAAGCAAGAGCCAACTTGTGCTATCAAAGTAACATTTATGAGACAAATAATCTGCTAGGGATCAGAGGGACAGAAAACCAGAACCATTGGACTCTTGTTCAGGCTGTGAATTTCTTGGGCTTCAAGATTATTATTCTGTAAGGTTGCTTTCCACCCTGAGATCTAGTATTCATTATTTTTAACTGATCAGTTACTAAAAAATCTTAGTACTACAATGGGGAAGTATTATGAAACTGAAAAATTGCAAATGAAGTAGAAGCAATGAGAAATTCCTTTTCTGCTATGATTTCAGAAGTTATCTTTGTTTCCTGAGCTGACATGAGCAGTAAGACAGAGACATACCTCGTCATTCATAGGAGTACATTTATATTTTTTAATCCCTGTCATAGAACTGCAGCATGTCTGTAGGACTGACTGGTTTTAGCCAATGGCATGGGTTATGTCAGGTGTTAGTTTCATCTTCATTTTCCTTAAGCTGGATGATTTTTTACCATAAGGATTCCTAAGAATTCTGTTCCCATTATAACAAATGTCAGTGAACATCCATGAGTCACTGTTCATTTGCTCAGACTGTTGGCCTCTGGCTATCTCAGCTCTTGACACGTTAGCCACATGAAAATATATACTCCCATTCCTAGTGCACTTCTAGAAACACTTCTCTGTCTGACTCTTCTGGTTAACAATCTCACATCTCATTCAGTAGTATCATGAAAATCATGGCAATCACAGAAAGAAGGTTTTTCTCATGGAGAGTACATTTAAACTCTTCCACTTTATTCCAGAACAAGCCTAAAGAAAGGCAGAACTTGCTGAGAGTTACAAAAACACCTGAAATTAATATTCTGCTTTTTTTTAATGTCTATATCCAGAAGGTTAAGAAAACAGATGGGATAAACCTGTGTATGGTCTAACAATCACATTCAAGGTGCCCCAAAACAAGGGAAATAAGCTGTATCTTATTTTTTAGTTCTTGTTTTGCCTGAAATTCCTCAGTTAAGAACCAGATTTAAATAATACATCAAATTCTAACTTGCATGAAAAACTGTGGTATAAATTCACAGTCCAGCTTTTCCACTGGAGTCAGGTATGTGTGGATCATTTATTTATTTAAAGTAGACTCCAAAAACTGAGATTCTTCTGTTCTCTGGTTACCTCAGCATGACATCTGAATGAACTGTCACATCAAGGATCAGAAGTCAGTAAACTTTACCAGAAGTTCTGACCTGAAATTCTTCCACCAGATACTGTCAGAAAGCTTCTCAAATCACCATGGCCTTAATAAGCTTTACCAGTTGACCTGGGAAGAGCAGGCCAGTCACACTCTGCTTTACTTGATTCTTCAGTGGCTCCAATTTGCTGGTCACAAAGGTGCATGGTTGCACTCTCCTCTTGGTTTCCTTCACCGAACGCCATTAATAACAATTTCTGGCTTGTGACCAGTCTAGAATTTGACCTTTCACACCATGGAAAATGTAACACACAGCTTTTGCTATTTTCTCGTTGAATGGAAGACTTTCATGTTCTTGTTTGTAACATTGCATTTATTCCCATTACTCTTATTTTCACCTGATCATGACTGAGGAAACCAAATAGCTGTTTTTCCCATTAGTTTTGTAATAAGCACAGGAAAATCTTCTTCAGTCCCTGTCACTGTGGATAAACTGGACACAGAAAAACATTGTGGAGTGTAGGAGATTAATTTGATTCTAAGAATAAATGTCCCAGACAACCAGGATTTTTTTTTTTTCCTTTTACTGGGCTCACCATAATTTATATTAAAAAAAAATAATTAAAAAAATGCAAAGTTTAAATCTAAATTTGGATGGGAATTAAGGTTGTTTCCTAGTCAACTTTCACTTTGATTTCTGATTTCTAACTAAAACTCTCTCACAAATGCTGTCACCATATGCTTCCAATCGTTCATAACAAGCTGGACCCAGAATAACCCACATATGTGTGATGCACAGCAACTCCTCCAGTTTAGGGGCTGCTGTGCAACTTTGCAGAAATTGTATTTCATTTACGTTTCTGTGTACAATCTCTACTCACCTGCCTCCACAGAGGGAGATGTTTGATCAGCAGTGGCCTAACCCAAGTGGAGTGGTGGAGTTCCCCTTTCCTACCAGCCCTGGGTCAGGTGGTAGAGCAGGGTCACATCAGGGGACCTCAGATGGGGACACAAGGAGTTTCCCTGGCACACCACCAAAATACATATGTCTCCCCTCTAAATCCTTACAGTTGCCCATGTGAGGGTCAAGAGGCTGAGGGAAGCCATGAGATCTCACCTCTGTGCCAAGCAACCATGTGTTACTGCCTCCTTATTCTTTCCTTCTCCTTCCCCTTTGTCACCATTTGACTCAGGTCCGACAACAAGGCTCTCGATCCCCTTCCCCCCCCACCCAGGTAAGGAAGGAGAGAGAGAAAAAGAGAGAGACTTGGCTGGATTGAAAACTAAACTACACAGCTTTAATTAAAACACTAATGAATCATACAAGAAAATATATACAATTATATACAGATATATTCAGGTATGGGCAAAAGTTTCTCGTCTCCCCCCACCCCCAGCAACTCCCACAGCACCTCCCTGAACTAGGAAGAGTCCCGAGAAATCCTGAAGCTGCTGCTGGAGAAAGCACAGAGGGATGAGGGTCAGGAGATCTCGAGCCTAAGGGTCGACGGTGATGGATGAACAGAGTCCTCCCCGGACGCCGGCCATGGACCGAAGAGAAGGGAAGAAGAAGAAGGAAGGAAGTTGTCTTCTGTGATCTCTGACCTTCCTCTGAGCTTACGTAGCTATATGGAATGGAATATCTCTGGCCAGTTTTCTGTCTGTCTAACTCAGCCTCCTACGGGGGGGTCACAGATCTCCCCATAGTGTCTGAGCCGGCAGAGTGCAGGTGCAGCCTTGAAGCCTCAGTAGTTAGAAAAACATTCCACTGTCTTATCAGCCTACCAGAACACACTGTTGCTAGTTAAAAGAAAGTTTACTAACGGAAAAAAAAATCAGTAAAAAGAAAAATTGGCTTCATCCTGGCTCAAACCAGGACACATTAACTTAAGAAGTTGGGTTTTCCTGGCATGAAGGATGTGCCAGCTGGATGACACACCAGTTAAACCAGAGTGGCATGGCAGTTACCCAGTGATCTGGTATCCTGTGTTTTTTTTTACCATGCTGCTGGTGCTGACAGGGTTATAAAATCTGAACTCTCTCCTCGCTTTCCCATCCAGGGATCTGCATGGAGCTGCTAGGAATAGTCTTTGACAGTTCCTCACTAATGCCAGTTTTGTCCCTTATAAATTTCCTTACTTGGCCTGCCAGTTCCACTGACACCCTAGGACTTGGAAAACCCTACCAACAGTGTGTTTTCTCTCCAACATGCAGCCTTCTTCTCTTCCATGCCACAGTGAAGAACAACTCTCAGTGACAGCAGTCCTCTTGAATGTTGAGAAGAGGGGCAGAGTAAGATGTGTGTGCCCCATGACAGTGCTTGTGCAGTAGGTGTGATTTGGACTAGACTCCCCAGGACTCTATTAAATTCTGTGCTACCTTCTCCAGTTGTGAGCATCAGAGATGGGTTTGATGTAGTAAGCTACAGTAGTAGTAGTGCAGCCTGTTCCTATACTTGGCATACTGCAAGGCAGTGGCACCAACAAGGACTCATGTTTGCATGTGGTTATCTCTACAATCCTTCCTTTTTTGCTCTGTGTGCTGCAGAGAAAGTATTTTATGACTCAGAGCTTCTGTACATCCCTTAAGTCTTGTTAGCAAGTCCCCTGCTCATTAAGAGCTGACCAGATGTGAAGTTTGGCATTAAAACAATGCAGTCAAGGACAGCAGAGATCTTCCTAGATGTGCTAATATTTCTGTGCTTTGAAAATTCTCATCCTGATCAATTGCTCCTAGGCAGGGAAAGGAATATTTTGTACAAATTTTACCAAGCCTGGAGTATTTAGAATGGTTAAAATATGATTGGCTGGCTATTGAAGGAATATTTAGTAGCAACTTTACTGAGCCTGGAGTATCTGGGGTGGCTTAAAATACAATTTGCTGGTTATTGGCTGCCTCACTGAACCAGCAGCTCAGGAAAAATTGTAGTGAATCATCACTTAAGTCAACGCATCCATATGCAATTTTATTATGCAATGTTCTTACATGTTTACGAAGCACAATCTTATGAATCTTAGACTTTTACCACAAAAATATGCAGAATTGTCCCATCCCATTACAAGATATTTTCAATTATTATTAATTGCATTTCTTCCTCCAGTCTATGAGACCTTTCATAAAATACTGAAGCTCAGTAATCTTTGTACCCCTTGAATACCCTGGCTTTTGGAGGCATAACCCAGGTACAGGCAGCACTGAATACAGAAGTTTGCTGGAGCCAAAGCTTTCAACACACAGCCCATTACCCACTTACCCACCTACACGAGGTGATGATGGGAAGCCACCAGAGAGCCCATAAACCCATCCTGTTTCCATAGTGGTTTCATTATAGACATGGGCCATGTTCCCAAAAATAATTATATGGCACCAGGGGGGAGACAAAACCCATTGTAACAACTTACTGATTAGTTCTAATAATGGAAATGCTAATCTTTAAAGAAGTTTCGTACTCTGAAACAAGCTGATCTGAGTCTCTTCTAATTTGAATGTGATACAGTAGCCATCATCAGCATTGTATTACTAATGTTTTTCAAGCCCCTCTTCCCATCTTTGTTTAAATGTTTCAATTCTCTTCAATCTCAAGTAAAGCACAAGATACCCAGTTTTGCTCATTAAATATTCATATTACGGGTTAGAAGACACAAAAACCTAAACAATTGTACAGGAGAGATTATAAACTTGGATTTATAACCACATTCTTACCAAAACAAGCAAAAATTAATGGGTCAATAGAGAAAAAAACAACAAAGCATCTCAAAGAAAAGGGGCCAGATCTGCAACTAATGTAAACTACAGCTTCATTACAGTTGATGGAACTATGCCTGTGTACACCCGCAGAAAATATGGCTCTGGGTGTCTCTGCTTCTACTAGTGGGGGCCATATGGTAGGACTTCACATTACAGAGTCCTCTTCATAAATGAATGATTGTGTTTAGCTAACTTTGTTCATACCAGTTTCCTGTCTGTGACTTGAGTAACATCCGTGAATAATTCATTATGGAAAATTACAGATTTACAGTGATTTTCTGTCATTTTACCACCAGGCTTGTACTCAGCACACTCAGGTAATAATATTCTAGAGACTTAAGTCAGGCAAAGAAACATATTTTTCACTTAAGAAATAATTGTTTGGGTAACACCTAATGTCTGTAATGTCTTTATCACAAATGTGCTCGTATTTGCTTGAATGTTGGCAAAACAATTAAGGGAAAAACACTGAGAATGAAGATGAGGGTGCCAGACCCAGCTGACTTTCACACCTGTTGTGTGCGGAGATATTCAACAAAGTACCTGCAGAGCCTTCAGCTGTAGCAGTAGGGCAGGCAGATGTGAAGGAGATGAATGTGTGGCCCCCAGCCCAGACATCTATCAGCTGTGATGGAAGTTGAAATAACACTCATGGTCCCCTTGCTAAGCATGAAGAAATATGGTATGCCAGCAGCAGAGACCCAGGACTAGATCCACTACTGCATCCCCATGGCTTTATCCCATTCCATGGGCACATGGCAGCCATGAAATCCACTGTGGGAGCAATTTGATTAATGTGCAGTTTTTAGCATAGTCAATACAACATGTTATCAACTAAATTATCTGAGAGACATTTATCGCCTGCACTGTCTCGCATTCAGGATCACCTGTGACACAGGGCAAACCACAGCACTGCCCAGAGGGCTTCCTCTTTACAAAAGAATCACTTATTTCAGTCAGTTAATTACAGCAGAAAACATGAATCTTAGCGTGCAGGCTTTCAGACAAAATACTGAAGTGTTATTCCTGCCTCTCTAATTGCAGAGCATGCCATTCTTCTGGTATTCATCACATTTCCCTCTTTTACCACAGGATATCCATAAATCTCACCTCTGGCTACAAAAAGGCAGCATGTTAATTTTGAATTATCAAAAGGCAGCCATTTTGCTGCTTGTCTGTTGGCAAAAATCTGCATTTGCCAGTGTCCTATATATCTTGAAAGCGTAACCTTTTGATTGGTTGTACTTTTTTAAATTTTCTCTCTCCTGAGATATTGGTCTTTTCAGCAAAAGTCTAATTCTTCCAAATCAATTAGTAATTTTGGACTCCCCATTTTAGTGTTTCCCACATCAGTTACAAAAATACTGCCTCCTTTTCTGAAAGAGTCCAGTATTCACTCTTGGAAAACTGGACCTTCAGGATAATCAGTCACTAACTGCTCCTCTTTTACTCCCTAGCCCCTCAACCACAAATCTTATTCAGAGGGAGAGAGAAATAGAGAAAATGGATTTCTTTCTTTAATGACGTATTCATTTACTCATTAAAGAAAAAAAAAAAAAAGAGGTGAATCAAGACACAGGAGAAAAAAAAACACTGAGTAAGACCATACTGAGCCTGCGAGGAATGACTGCTTGAAATTGGGGCTCGACTAAATCTAATCTGTCACAGATTGATGAAGAACATCCTCATCATTGCCTACAGGTATTTTTATAAAAAGATTTCAATCCAAAGTTTAGGTTTGAGAAGGAGGAGGAAGTTGGTGAGTCAAGAGGTTTAATAAATCAACTTTGACTATGTATTTGGAGGACGATCTTACTTTCTTTGCTTTGGATTAATGAAAGGAACTGAACTGTCCCTGACAACAGCCTGTTATATTTTCATATATGCCTTTTTAACCTAAGATATTTTAAAATTACTATCTATTTTTCATCATTTAGGCCAATTAAATTAATGTAGAAGATTCTTTTTTCAAAATAACTTGTAGAGCCTTTTTTATGTGTATACCAGCTATCCTGAAGTAATAAACATAAGGAAAAGCAAGTATCTTACTGAGTCTGACTTGTCAAGAATTGTTGGTGGTCAGAGACTACCATTGGTCCCTTCATTTACAAGTATTCCACAAGGCAAAATTTCAGAGTGGAACACAGATGTCATCAGAGACATGGATAGCAGAAAAATTCTGTGCAACAGCCAGGAGGATTTCATCTCCAACAAACAGACCTAGGAAATCATCAACTGGCAAATCTTTTCCAGAGGAATTAGCAGGAAGAGTGTTTTTGAAGCAGATGCTCTGAGTATTAATAGACAGACTCCTACTTACAGCTGTCAAATCAGGATTCAAGGCAGGGGAAACAAGAAGAAACTCAGATGAGACCTTTTCAGAACAGGGCAGGATTTGGGGGCAAAAGGTGTCTCAAGAAAAGACAGAAGGGAGAAGTGAAAGAGATTTGGGTTTTGTCCTGCAATCTGGAGTTGCTGCAAGAACAATAACTTTCTTCAAGATTTTCTATAATGAAAATTATAGTGATTTTCTGGGATGGTACTGTAACAGCTTATGGACAAAAACTCATGGTGAACAGTATACTCTTAAAACACTTCATGATTCTTTTCAAAAGTCTCTCTCTAGCTACCTTCATTAACATAGTTCTTCAAAAAGCTAATGCCAATGATAAATGTTCTCCTAAAGAAGCTTCAGGTTTAAGAGATCCAGCTGAAGCACAATTAAAGAACCCTTACAACCTTGACAAAATTACATTTTCAGGTAATTACCATAGACCATGCCAAGAATATGTTTTTACTACAAACATCCTAAGTGACAAAATCCATATTTTAAAAAAGTTCATTTCTTACCAGGAAAATATCAAGTTTCACAGATTAAAAAGACTTTATGCATGCATAGATTCTTTTATTCAGAAAGAAACGTCATGTTCAGAATCTTTTATATGTTATATTATTTATAAATAAAATTATTAGTTTCCATAACCTCATGCTTTTATAGTATTGAACTAGCAGAAGCCAAATACAGCATTGCAATGATTTCCACAGCTGCAAATGGATTACACTTCTACAGAGAAGGATCCATCACCCCTGTTAAAGGGAGGAAATACTAATTCATATCCTGTTCATTCACAGTTCCCCAAACAACTGAGCTCAGATATCCAAATAAAGACCAAGTAGATAGTCAAGGCTCTATGCAAATTCTAACATACTAGGTTTCTAAACTCCCTTGTTATATTGTTTAGAAGGGAAAATTTGAGAAATCCTCTCATAAAATCAGAAAGAGCATAGAATTCAACACAAACAAACTACATAAGTGCCTCTTCAAAAGTTCACTTCAGACTGGAAAAAAAATCTCACTTCATAACTCAGTATCATGATGGTTAAAGTAACTAAAACAATTTTAAAAGCTGCAAAAATCCTATGTCCTTTATAGAGGAGAAGAGGCAAGCCATGACTTTTGAAAGTCCTTTGTCTGAACATCTGCCCCCAGAGGACAAAAGGATGGTGGGATTGAAGTCAACAGGACTATTCATTTTCCCAGTTATGCACAAAGATAAGAACCTGCTTGAACTGAGACTTCACAGTCTAGCCATGATGAAATCAAATCTGATTGGTATTTCTTGCCTATGAAATAGGTTTAGCCCTGTCTTTTTTAGGTCCTGTAAAAGCTAAATTTACTCAATAACAAACTTGAACCTAACTTGCAAAAAAAGATAAACTTATAAAATATGTATGTTCAGGAGACTTCTGAGCAAGTCTAATCCACCTGTCAAACAGTAACTCTTCCGTAACAATCTGCAAATGTAGTTAGAAAAGGACTAAATGATTAAGCAATCTCATATAGAATAATAGAATCATAGAATCATAGAACTATTCAGGTTGGAAAAGCCCCCTGGGACGACCACGTCCAACCATCATCCCTACTCTACAAAGTTCTCCCCTAAACCAGATCCACCAACACCACATCCAAACAACCCTCAAACACACCCAGGGATGGTGACTCAACCACCAACCTGGGCAGCATATTCCAGTGTCTAGCCACTCTTTCTGAGAAATAATTTTTCCTAATGTCCAGTCTAAACATCCCTTGTTGCAGCTTGAAGCCATTCCTCTTGTTCTGTCACTAATTACCTGTGAGAAGAGACCAGCACCAACCTCTCTACAATGACCTTTTAGGTAGTTGCAGAGACTTATGAGGTTCCCCCCTCAGCCTCCTCTTCCCAAATTAAACATTCCCAGCTCCTTCAAGTGTTCTTCATAAGATTTATTCTCCAGGCCCTTCACCAGCTTCATTGCCCTCCTCCGTGCTCGCTCCAGCACCTCAATATCTCTCTTGAATTGAGGTGCCCAAAACTGGACACAACACTCCAGGTGTGGCCTCACCAGTGCTGAGCACAGGGGGACAATCACCTCTCTACTCCTGCTGGTCACACTATTTCTAAGACAAGCCAGGATGCCATTGGCTTTCTTGGTCACCTTGGCACACTGCTGGCTCATATTCAGCCCCTTGTCAATTAGAACCCCCAGGTCCTTTATTGCCAGACACTTTCCAGCCACACTTCCACAAGCCTGGAGTGTTGCCTGGGGTTGTTGTGGCCCAAGTGTAGGACCTGACACTTGGTCTTGTTGAAGCCCAGACCATTAACATCAGCCCAATGATCCAATCTACCCAAGTCTCTCTGTAGAGCCTCCCTATCCTCATGCAGATCAACACTCCCACCCAGCTTGGTGTCATCTGTAAATTTACTGATAATACACTCTATGCCCTTATCAAGATCATCAATAAAGATGTTAAACAGAAACATTCCCAACACTGAGCCCTGAGGACACCACTTGTGACTGGCCACCAGCTAGATATGTTGTACAGATATAGAATATTGAACTAGAATATAGGTTTCACAAAAAAAAACCCATGGGTTTCTCTTTTTCTTTCTCTTGAAATCTCTTGAATCAGACCCACTATCAGTCAGATGGGTAACAACTGCCTGTTATTTCCCAGGAACCTGCCTCCAGCCACCAGGCTCTTCCCAACCAGAGCAACTGCATGAGGACATCAGTCAACTACCTTGGTACCTTTGGGTGTGTCTTTCTGATCCCATGGGCCACAGTAGTTATTCTTCTCTTGGTTTTGCTCTTTTTCCCCACAAGCTAAAAACCATGGTCTCATGCTCACTGGGACCAAGGCTGGCCTTCACCTCTATTTCTTTGACTTGCTGAAGTCAAAAAAAAAACCATCCACTGCCCTGGTCACCAGAACCAAACACCTCAGAGAAAAAAGGCAGGCAGGGTGATGATTTGCTTCTTATTCCCAAACTTGCTGGTGCCCACAACTACTTGCTGTCCTCAAGCATGGCGAAAAAAATCACTATTCCAACTTTCTTGGATGGTAATATCCTTGCCTGTTCTTTCCTCATTTCTTTGTATTCAATTTCCTTTTTGATTATAAGTGAGTGTCTTCTCTCAGAACTTCACCTTGATTCTTGAACTTGTGTGGAGAATTTCATTTTTACATTAGGTGCTGAATGCCATCCCTCAGCTACACTGAAGGTAACTCACTGTACAGGTCTGCTTTAAAAGTAGAAAAAAAAAACAAATAAGTAAAAAACCCACAAACTTTACAAACTTATTTGTAAAAACTAATAAGTAAAAAAAGTGTCCTCATTTAAGACCACTACAGACCTTTCATAACTAGGAGTTCCTTCCATAAAATGGCAGAAATTAAACAGGAAACATTTTAGTAAAAAAACAAACAAACAAACAAACAAAAAGCCTAAACCCCAAACTCTCTCTAGCCCACAATATGCACACTCTTCTCAGTACTAAGTCCCAGAAGGCCTGATGTTTTAAAATATTTATCTGTTATGACGTTCCAGAAGTTAATATTGACATTCTTCATCTGGATGTCTGGAAGTTGACTTCTCGGTAAAAATCTCTTAACTGTTCCCAGAGATCCTATCAATTTCAGAAGCTGTTGTGGAAAGACTTGAAGTTCTCTCAGGGTTTAAGTACTTAACAGTAAATTCAAAGTGCTGCCTCTTCGTACTCCCAGGTGCATAAATTTTTATTCTGATCTCTAAGCTCAAAGTTTTCTGGTCTCATGACAAGTTATAAAGAAAGTCTAATGTGTAGATGTGTAATGTTAGCATTTGCAACTCTTCTGCTGCTACTAAAGCACTACCCTTGTAAAATTATACTACTGCAAAGTCATCATTCCTATAATTAATTGGCTTATTAAATAGGCTTGCCCATATTAAACAACCTGATATCCACTATTGCCTCTCTGCAATGAGGGAGAATATTTTGTTAATGGCAATACTGACACACTCCTGACATTGGCCAGCCCTATGAAACTGAAAGGGGGGTAAGTGTCTACTGGAGATACTGAAAAACTATTACACAAATTCTCAGATCAGTCCCTGTAATCATGCATCGGTGATGGTCAGCCAGGATGTAAGAACTGCAGGAGCACCTTAGGGACCTTTGGGAACTGCATCCTCAGTCCCTTGAATGACCCAGCACAAGGAGTTCTCCTTCTAGCAGTCTCTCATAGAAAAGAACAAGGAGTGGGAGAAGTGTATTCAACCCATGCAAATTTTCCCTCACAAAAAAGGCAGCTGTGATGTGAAGATCATTAAACAAAAGAGAAGCAGGGAGGCAATGAGAAAATAAGGAAAACTACCAGAGTCTTAAAGAAGCCTGAGAGAGCATGGAAAAAATGCTTAGGTAAGCCTGAACATGTCCCAGAATAGGCTAGAAATAAATATTATTTACATTAGGAATCCATTATTTTGCCATTTTGAAAGTCACTAGGCTTGGGATTGATTTTGCTTATGTGTCTTTTATGTCTAACACGATGTGGTAGCAGACTAAATCTACATTTTGTATGGTGTGTTCGAGACACAAAAATACTCCAGAACTTCTCAGGGATACCTCATGCTGCAAAAATTCAGTAAGAAATATACTCATTTATTCAACTTCACTCTCCTGTCACCTGAAGTAGAATTACTACGTTGCTTAAGGTTTTCAGAGTGCCGGAAGGTTGATAGATGAGTTTCAGACAAGATAGAAAAAGAAACTTAACTGTCTGAGGCATGACTACTGATGGTGCTTGCTTGGTGGAAGCAAAAGAATTTAAGGTGAAGTGCTAAAAGTCCTCAGGCTGTGGAGATGCAGCCAATAACATAACAAGTGCAGAAAGAGAAACAGAAGAGAAGGAAACAACAGGCTGACTAGGAGTTCCCACAAGTCTCTACTGTGTTTTAAAAATGTATACAGATATACTTTCACTTAAGTGAGAAAATATTTGACCACCACCCCCCAAGGTGCTACTGAGTTCATCAGAACTGGAGTAGAAGTAAGTTGATAGTTTTAAATGCCCCTTAAGCCAGTGTACTGTGATTGACTGATTGGCTTATTGACTTCCTTAGGTTTTATCACTGATCTTATTCTCATTGCTGAACACCAAAATCTACTTGTCATGATCAAACACCTAGATGGAAAGAACTCTGTGAACCCAGAACACCTTAGCAGCAAGAGATAGAAGCAACAGCCACCATCAGAGAGCAAAACTGATCTATTGTGATTTTCTATGTGAAGTGTGAATCAGGGGATGAGTAAGATCTTTAAGCTTTCAGTTTTTTATATTCTTCCCTCTGAGGAAGTGTCATGTGGAACTTAATACGGCTAAAATCAAAAAGATTCTGTATACATTTAAAAAGTTCTATAAAAGTGGCTTTAGACATACTTGTGGGTTTTTACTACCACCTCTCTTTGGGCCGCATGAACCCTTAACAAGTCACCAGAGTGATTGAATCAGACACTTGTGTATTCATCAGGGAGTCAACACCAGCTATTCCATGGCACTTCCCTTAAGGAAGCCATTCCAATTAGAAAACCACTGGTCTAAGTGCAACTTTTCCCTTAACTGCCATAATATGCTTGGCTAAATGTTATCAGGCTCTACACCAGTCCCAAACTCCTGCTTTTTAAAATCTTTATCCATGTCAATGATGATCTTCAAATGAGACAGCACTCTTCAGCAGTCAATGAACATTTAAACTTGCATGCCAACAAAAGGCATGGCAACTCTTTAGGCCTGGCAGCCTCTCTGAGCACGCATTGGGTCCTCTCCTTCCCTCATGCCAGGGCTTCTTCAGCTGGAGAATACAGTGTGAGCAATGGTGAGCATCCAGCTCGTCCTCAACTGCAAACCCTTCTTCGAAAGTACAACCTGTAGTCCATGAGGTTTCTGTGTGCTCTATGAAAACATGCAGCAGGA